>NC_091762.1:52651203-52838703 GCF_029378745.1 Bos indicus
TTTAAGAGGTTAAATAAATAAATGTTACTTCCATTTGATGCAGTAGTGCTACATTCTTTACTATGTAAAGATTTCTTGTGTGTGTTAGTCACTCAGTCATGTTTGACTCTTTGTAACTCCTTGGACTGGAGCCCACCAGGCTCTTCTGTCCATAGAGTTCTCCAGGCAAGAATACTGGAGTGGGTTGCCATTCCCTTCTTCAGAGGATCTTCCCAACCCAGGGATCGAACCCGGGTCTCCTGCATTGCAGGCAGATTCTTTACCACCAGGGAAAAGAATAATAGGTATGAACATAAATATCTCGTGCTGCTGCTGCTAAATCACTTCAGTCGTGTCCAACTCTTTGCGAGTCTATGAACTGTAGCCCACCAGGCTCTGCTGTCCATGGGATTCTCCAGGCAAGAATGCTGGAGTGGATTGCCATGCCCGCCTTCTGGGGATCTTTCCAACCCAGGGACTGAACCTGCATCTCTTATATCTCCTGCATTGGCAGCAGTTTCTTTACCACAAGTGCCACCTGGGAAGCCAAGTACTAGGTGCTGTGTGCATTTCCTTGGGTTTGGCCCTTGGGTCTCTAGCTATAGATCCTAGAAATTCAGTGTTGGCTTTAACAGTCCACAATACATTCTCAAAAGGAAGAGCATAACATGGGTCCTATAGATCCTAGTTATAAATCCTAGGAATTCAGTGAGCTTTCTCAGCTCACAATATATTCTCAAAAGGAGGAACATAGCATGGCTCCAGTAAAATGGGTCCAGAAAATGGAACATTCAATGGAGCCATCTTGATGATAGGTGGCCAAATGATCTGTATAAGTTCCAGGTGTGACCTATAATTGGGACGAGTCTGGTGCCCTGACGTCTGCAGGGTGGAGTTTGGAAGTACAAGTTGCTTATTTAGGCATGGAAGCCTGAAAACAGGGACCATATACATTTAGACTACTGTGTATTCAGTGTCCTAGCACCTCACACCTGAGTCAAAGGGGCTCAAGAGTTATTTATTGGATAAATGAATGAATAAATGAAAAAATGTTTTGGCATGTATGGCAAAATGGTGAAGCAGTTGCTATAGAAATCTGAGCACTCAAAAGATTAAAGAAGTTTCTGGAACATAAGTGTTCAAAGAAGTGAGAGGCCTGACTCTTCCTTCATTTGTACTGCTGACATGTGCTGGAGACAATTACATAATGATACAGAAATGGTGTCACTACAGATTCTTGGCTTCCAGTATCAAGAAAAAATCCCAATACTGCCCAAATGCAAAGGGTCTGGATGATCCACTTTTCACAGAAGCTGCTTCAAAATTGCTCCACTATCTGCAAGCCTTCTGTTTACCTCCTTCAGATCACTTTGTACAGAAAGAATGCTGCCAGTTTTATGGAGAAAATGGATAGCACCTAAGCAAAAGAAATAATTTCATCTGCCTGACCTCACAAGTAGAAACGTGTCAAATAGAAGTGTTATTTCTCCCCGTCCAAGCCTAATTCGAGTACCCTCCATTCTACCCCTTCAGGGGGCTCACTATTTCCATTATTGTTCTCTTTTACAAATTTTTAAATGAGTCTTATTGAAACCCTTTTTTTGAAACAATAAACTGTATGTATTGGGTTGGCCATAAAGTTTCTTTGGAAGACATCCCTGATGGTCCAGTGGTTGGGAGTCTGCCTCTCAATGCAGGGGACGTAGGTTCAATCCTTAGTCAGGGAACTAAGATCCTGTAGGCTGCAGAGCAGCTGGGCCCCTGCACCACAACTAGAAAGTCTGCATGCCACAATTAAGTCCTGATGCAGCCAGGTAATTAATTAATTAAAAACAAGCAAAAACAATCCTTCCATTTTTAAAGTAAAAATAAAAGACAACGTTTTTCATTTTTAGAAAAAATGTTATTGAACACTGTCATTTGTTCAACATTATTGAACAAAACAATTCACTGTTTTGTTCCACTACTTTCTGCCATTTTTCAGTCAAATTCGTAAGTTCATCTTCGTGAAACTTTTTATCTTTTTGAGCAAAGAACAGTTCCAAAGTACATTTTACAGTTTTCCAGGGAATTGAAGTTTTCTCTATTAAGAGAATTTTATAAAGACTAAAATAAATGGACATTTGAAGGTACAATGTCTGGTGAATGGCGGGTCAACCAGAACTTCCCGGCCAAGCTGTTTTCGCCTGGTCATCAGAGAACCATGCGGTCTTATATTCTACTGACGGAAGATAATGCATTTTCTGTTGACTAATTCCAGATGCTTTTCATCTAGTGCTGCCTTTAGCTGATCTAACTGGGAGCAGTACTTGTTGGAGTTAATCATTCGATTTTCCAGAAGGAGCTTGTAATAGAAGACTCCCTTCCAATCCTACCACATATCCTTCTTTGGATGAAGACTGGCCTTTGGTGCGATTGCTGGTGGTTCATTTAGCTTGCCCCAAGATCTCTTCTATTCCATATTATTATACAGTATCAACTTTTCATCACCTGGCATGATTTGTTTTAAACACAGCACATTTTCTTTACATTTAAATAGAGAATCACATGAGGAAGTATGGCCAAAAAGGTTTTTTTGCTCAATTTACGTGGAATGAAAACATCAAAATGATTAACATAACCAAGCTGGTGCAAATACAGTGCTAGATTTAGATATTGTGAGCATGTTGGCTATCTCCTGCATGGTACACTATTTTTTCAGTTAATATCTTGATTTGATCACTATCAGTCTCAGCTTGTCTACCCGACTGTGGAGCATCATCCAGCAAGAAGTCTCCAGCATGAAACTTCACAAACTACTTTTGACACATTCAATCAGTCACAGCACCTTCTCAATGCATAAATCCATTTTTTTTTTGTATTTCAGTTTCACTTTTATCTTTCTTGAAATAATAAAGCATAATATGCCAAAATGTTACTTTATTCTTCCATCTTCAATGTTAAAATGGCTACACAAAAATTCACCAGTTTTGATAAGTACTTTTTAAATGCACACTGATATGACAGCTGTCACAATACAATCTAACAGAATTGTTTCAAATGAAGTCATCTTATAGAGCCATCTTATGGAAAAACTGAATGAACCTTTTGGACAACTCAATATTTAAAGTGTACAGTTTGATGAATTTTTACCTATATCTATACCTTTGACGACACCATTTCAAGATAATGAATATATCCATCACCCCAAACATATCTGTGTGCCCCTCTCTAATCCCCACCCCAACTCCTGTTTTCTTTTTCCTCCACAATAGGCAACCACCAAACTAATCTGTTTGGTTTTTTGCCACTGTAGATTAATTTGTATTTTCTAGAGTTTCATATAAAGAGAATCATACAGTAAATATTCCTCTTGGGGGTTGGCCTTATATATTCACTTACTGATGGATGGTTTTTCCAGTAGTCATGTATGGATGTGAGAGTTGGACTATAAAGAAAGCTGAGCCCAGAAGAATTGATGCTTTTGAACTGTGGTGTTGAAGAAGACTCTTGAGAGTCCCTTGGACTGCAAGATCCAACCAGTCCCTCCTAAAAGAAATCAGTCTGGAATATTCATTGGAAGGACTAATGCTGAAGCTGAAACTCCAATATTTTGACCATCTAATGCGAAGAACTGACTCATTGGGAAAGACCCTGATGCTGGGAAAGATTGAAGGTGGGAGGAGAAGGGGACAACAGAGGATGAGATGGTTGGATGGCATCGCCGATTCAATGGACATGAGTTTGAGTAAACTCCAGGAGTTGGTGATGGACAGGGAGGCCTGATGTGCTGCAGTCCATGGGGTGGCAAAGAGCTGGACATGACTGAATGACTGAACTGAACTGAACTGAACTGATGGATATTTGGATTGTTTCCAGTTTTAGGCTTTTATAAATAAAGCTACTATATACATTTTTGTACAAGTCTTTGTGTGGGTGTATATTTTTTATCTTGGGTAAATACCCAGAAGTGAAAGGGATAAATCATATTCTTTAACATTTTAAAGAAATGGCCAAGTTTTTTTCAAGGTTGTAGTATCATTTTACACTTCCATAAGCAGTGTAGTAGAGTTTCAATTTCTATACAACCTGGCCAGTACTTGTTAATTTTAGCCATTCTTACAGGTGTGTATTGATAGCTCACTGTGGTTTTAATTTGCATTTCCCTGGTGGCTAAAGATATTTTCTGGTGCTTATTTGACATCGGTGTATCTTCTTTAGGCCTTCCTGGTGGCTCAGATGGTAAAGAATCTGCCTGCTATGCATGAGACCTGGGTTTGATCCAGGGGTTAGGAAGATCCCCTGGAGAAGGGAATGGCAACCCACTCCAGTAATCTTCCCTGGAGAATCCCCATGGACAGGGCAGCCTGATAGGCTAGAGTCCATGGAATCGCAAAAAGTTGAACACGACTGAGTGACTAATACTTTCACTTTATCTTTGGTGAATTACCTATTAATTATTTTGCCCAATTTTCACTAGGTCATTTGTTTAATGGTTGAGTTTTGATCATTCTTTATATATTACAGATATAAGTTCTTTATCAATTAAATTATTTTCAAGTAGTTTCTCCCAGTCTGTGGGTTGTCTTTTCATTCTCTTAACAGTCTTTTGAAGAATGAAAAAGAATTCTAATTTTGATAAAGTCTATTTTATCAGATTTTTTCCTTTATAAATCATGCTTTTGGTGTCATATTCCAGAAAACTTTGCCTAACTCTAGCTCAATGTTTTTCTCCTAAAAGTTTTTCAGTTTATATTTTATAATATTTTTGTGATTCATTTTGAGTTAATTTTTATATACTGATCAAAGTTTGAGTTTTTGCTTATGGATAATCAATTCTTCAGTGTCAGTTGTTGAAAATAATACTCTTTCTCCACTGAATTGTCTTTCACCTTTGCCAAAATTCAATTGACCATGCATTCATGGATGTATATCTTGGGTCCTCTATTCTTTTCCATTAATCTATTTGTCTATTATAATGCCACAGTGTCTTGAGTATTATTTTCCATGACAGTTATATCATAGACTACTTGCCAGTTTACAAATTTGTTTTCTTTGTATCAGGTTCCCATCCATGATCCAGTCAGCTACAGTTGAATGTTAGAGGGAGTTGGCTTACAAAGTACAAAGCAGGGCTGCTAAGGACCACCTCTCCACATAGCTGAGAGCAGGAATTTTCTTTAACATATGTCATGCTTATACAGGCATCAGAGTCTATCCTGCAAACATTACATTCTCTACATCCAGTTTTACTCCTTTTAATAAATTTCTAATACTGTAGATCTTTCTAAAATATAAATCTGATCATACAATTTCTTTTGAAAAATCCATCAATGGTTTCCCATTGTCTTTAGGATAAAGTCCAAGTGCTTGTCCCTTGCAATCCAACTCTGCTTCCCTTCCCAGTTTCAATACTTACTACTTTCCACTTTCCACTTGTGTGGTATACACTTGCCATGTGAATTACTTACAGTTCTTCAAATATGCCACAATCTCTCACTCAGACATTTTTCATGTTGCTTCCTCTGCATAGGATACTTTCTCTCAACTCTTTCTCCCCAGCTAGCTTTTATAAGTCTTTTAGATCTCAGTTCAGATATAACATCAATTTAGTTCAATAAATATTTATTAAGTAACTTACATGAGTTAAGAGGCTTCCCTGGTAGCTCAGAGGTTAAAGCATCTGTCTGGAATGTGGGAGACCCAGGTTCGATCCCTAGGTCGGGAAAATCCTCTGGAGAAGGAAGTGGCAACCCTCTCCAGTACTCTTGCCTGGAGAATCCCATGGAGGGAGGAGCCTGGTAGGCTACGGTCCATGGGGTCACAAAGAGTCGGACACGACTGAGTGACTTCACTTTCACTTTCATATGAGTTAAGAACTCTGTTATGAGTAAGGACTATAATATGAACATCTAATACACCCTCATATTGTATGTAGTCTAAAGAAGGAAGTGACATTAAGCAATAATTACAGTTAAATCTAAATCTACAATGATGAAAATATCATGTAGTAAAATCATATTCCTGATAATGCAAAACCAACTATCATAATTCTGGCCATTCACCCTGTCCTCTGCCCCATTCCCATTTTCCAATGTGGTGGGCTAAAGTTCTTGCCTTGGGATGGAAAGAAGCAAGGTAAAAGGGAAGAAGTGAAATTCTGCATTCCCAGAATAATTCTTCATTATTCTCCCAACCCAATCTTCCTGGATTAGTCAGCTCAATTGGCTGCCAAGTAACTGGAATCAGAGATGTGATCCTGGAATTCCCAGCTTGTCACTGAACCTGGAATCATACCCAGTATATTTAAACTGGAACAGTCAAGCATCAGTAGTTTGCTCCAAACTCTGAGACCAGGATAGATATTGACCACACAGCCAGACACCTGGAATTCTAGCCAGCAACTAAATAGGCTTACTTCTGTCATTTCATTAACCTCATAATAACATGACCTTGTAATTTATGAAATTGAATTTTTGGGCCCTATTTGTTCAGTTTTAGTGGGTCTTACTATACACACAAGACTAGTATAACAAAAGGAGAGCATGTGTGCTAGCTGTGGTGTGAGGTAAGGAAGCGAGGGAAAGCCTCTCAGAGGGATATTTAACTGAAACTTGAAGAATGAGTAGGAGTTAACCCAGGTGGAGTAGGAAGATGGCCCTCAGCAGAAAAAGACTTCTCCAGGAAGCCTTCCTTTGTCCTCTACACTAACTTAGATGTTCCTCCTCCATGTTTCTAAGGCCCTCCTGGTGCTTCTACTACCTAACACTCATCACACATATAATAATGTCTTTTTCTTTCAGTTCAGTTCAGTTGCTCAGTCGTGTCTGACTCCTTGCAACCACAAGGACTGCAGCACACCAGGCTTCCCTATCCATTACCAACTCCTGGAGCTTACTTAAAAACTCATTTCTATCAAGTCGGTCACGCCATCCAACCATCTCATCCTCTGTGATCCCCTTCTCCTCTTGCCTTCAATCTTTCCCACCATCAGGGTCTTTTCAAATGAGTCAGTTCTTCACATCAGGTGGCCAAAGTATTGGAGTTTCAGCTTCAGCATCAGTTCTTCCAATGAATATTCTGGACTTATTTCCTTTAGGATGGACTGGTTGGATCTCCTTGCAGTCCAAGGGACTCTCAAGGGTATTCTCCAACACCACAGTTCAAAAACATCAATTCTTTGGCACTCAGCTTTCTTTATAGTCCAACTCTCACATCTATACATGACTACTGGAAAAATCATAGTTTTGACTAGCTGGACCTTTGTTGGCAAAGTAATGTCTCTGCTTTTTAATATGCTGTCTAGGTTGGTTATAGCTTTTCGTCCAAGGAGCAAGCATCTTTTAATTTCATGGCCGCAATCAGTGATTTTGGAGCCCCCAAAAATAGTCTTTCACTGTCTCCATTATTTCCCCATCTATTTGCCATGAAATGATGGGACCAGATGCCATGATCTTAGTTTTCTGAATGTTGAGCCTTAAGCCAACTTTTTCACTCTCCTCTTTCACTTTCATCAAGAGGCTCTTTAGTTCTTCACTTTCTGCCATAAGGGTGGTGTCATCTGCATATCTGAGATTATTGATATTTCTCCTGGCAGTCTTGATTCTAGCTTGTGATTCCTCCAGCCCAGCGTTTCTCATGATGTACTCTGCATATAAGTTAAATAAGCAGGGTGACAATATACAGGCTTGACGTACTCCTTTTCCTATTTGGAACCAGTCTGTTGTTACATGTCCATTGCTTCCTGACCTACATACAGGTTTCTCAAGAGGCAGGCCAGGTGGTCTGGTATTTCCATCTCTTTCAGAATTTTCCACAGTTTATTGTGATCCACACAGTCAAAGGCTTTGGCATAGTCAGTAAAGCAGAAATAGATGTTTTTCTGGAACTCTCTTGATTTTTTGATGATCCAGCGGATGTTGGCAATTTGATCTCTGGTTACTCTGCCTTTTCTAAAACAACTTGGACATCTGGAAGCTCACGGTTCATGTATTGCTGAAGCCTGGCTTGGAGAATTTTGAGCATTACTAGCATGAGAGATGAGTGCAATTGTGCGGTAGTTTGAGCATTCTTTGGCATTGCCTTTCTTTGGGATTGGAATGAAGACGGGCCTTTTCCAATCCTGTGGCCACTGCTGAGTTTTACAAATTTGCTGGCAGATTGAGTGTCAACACTTGTACAGCATCATCTTTTAGGATTTGAAATAGCTCAACTGGAATTCCATCACCTCCACTAGCTCTGTTCATAGTGATGCTTTCTAAGGCCCACTTGACTTCACATTCCAGGATGTCTGGCTCTATGTGAGTGATCACATTATCATGATTATCTGGATCATGAAGATCTTTTTTGTACAGTCCTTCTGTGTATTCTTGCCATATCTTCTTAATATCTTCTGCTTCTGTTAGGTCCATACCATTTCTGTCCTTTATTGAGCCCATCTTTGCATGAAATGTTCTCTTGGTATCTCCAATTTTCTTGAAGAGATCTCTAGTCTTTCCCATTCTGTTGTTTTCCTCTATTTTTTTGCATTGATTGCTGAGGAAGGCTTTTTTAATCTCTCCTTGCTATTCTTTGGAACTCTGCATTCAAATAGGTATATCTTTCGTTTTCTCCTTTGCTTTTCACTTCTCTTGTTTTCACAGCTATTTGTAAGGCCTCTTCAGACAGCCATTTTGCTTTTTTGCATTTCTTTTTCTTGGGGATGGTCTTGATCCCTGTCTCCTGTACAATGTCACAAACCTCCGTCCATGGTTTATCAGGCACTCTGTCTATCAAATCTAGTCCTTTAAATCTATTTTTCACTTCTACTGTATAATCATAAGGGATTTGATTTAGGTCATACCTCAATGGTCTAGAGTTTTTCCCCACTTTCTTCAATTTAAGTCTGAATTTGGCAATAAGGAGTTCATGATCAGTCAGCTCATGATCAGTTCACCACAGTCAGCTCCTGGTCTTGTTTTTGCTGACGGTATAGAGCTTCTCCATCTTTGGCTGCAAAGAATATAATCAATCTGATTTTGGTGTTGGCCATCTGGTGATGTCCATGTGTAGAGTCTTCTCTTGTGTTTTTGGAAGAGGGTGTTTACTATGACCAGTGCATTCTCCCTGGCAAAACTCTATTAGTCTTTGCCCTGCTTCATTCGTACTCCAAGACCTGTTACTCCAGCTGTTTCTTGACTTCCTATTTTTGCATTCCAGTCCCCTCTAATGAAAAGGACATCTTTTTTTGGGTGTTAGTTCTAAAAGGTCTTGTAAGTCTTCATAGAATCGTTCAACTTCAGCTTCTTCAGCATTACTGGTCCGGGCATAGACTTGGATTTTTGTGATATTAAACGGTTTGCCTTGGAAACGAACAGAGATCATTCTGTCATTTTTGAGATTGCATCCAAGTACTGCATTTCGGATTCTTTCGTTGACTATGATGGCTACTCCATTTCTTCTAAGGGATTCCTGCCCACAGTAGTAGATATAATGGTCATCTGAGTTGAATTCACGCATTCCAGTCCATTTTAACTCGCTGATTCCTAGAATGTCGACGTTCACTCTTGCTGTCTCCTGTTTGACCACTTCCAATTTGCCTTGATTCATGGACCTAACATTCCAGGTTCCTATGCAATATTGCTCTTTAAAGTATTGGACCTTGCTTCTGTCACCAGTCATATCCATAACTGGGTGTTGTTTTTGCTTTGGCTCCATCCCTTCGTTCTTTCTGGAGTTATTTCTTCACCAATCTCCAGTAGCAAATTGGGCACCTACTGACCTGGGGAGTTCATCTTTCAGTGTCCTATCTTTTTGCCTTTTCATACTGTTCATGGGGTTCTCAAGGCACTAGGACCTAGTTGCCTGTAAATTCCCTTTGTATGAAATAGGAAAGAGCCGTTCAACAAAGATCCTGTCTGAGCAAAGAGATTGAAAAAGTTAATTCTCTGTGCCGAAGAATTAGGCATAGGCTGATGCAGGCCCACCTGTGCAAGAATTGCTTCACAAGAAAAGGCACTTTGTGGGAAGAAAATGGCATCCTTTCCTGAAGAGCAATTTAGCCTTGTTCTAAGGGACAAGAACTGGTGAGTGGAGAACAGGCTGGAATTCAGCCTCTATGCACCTTGGCTAAGAATTTTTGTGCAGGGCAGAAACCCCACAACTGCACACAGTGACCGTGGATTTTTCACTACATTCTCAGCAATGACTAGTAAAGGGCATGACATACAACAGGTAAATATTAAAAAGCAGCCCATAAAAACAAAAGCTTAGATTAGGGCCCCTAGTACTGCCTTAGTACCATTGTATAGTCCAGATGTGTATTATCAGCTAATGACTATGGCAGAAAATGGCTGTGTCACATGGGAGGCAGTCATGTCCAGAAGAAGGCTCACCAGTAGCCGCTGAAGATAGTTTGTCATATCAACAAGTAATGAAGTGGCTGGTAGGACCTGTTCCTAGTTTACATGAAAATTTTTCAAGGAAATTTATAGGGGTTTTAGAGTCCTGCAGTAAAAAGTGTGACAAGGCCAGTGAAGGTTTCTTCTGGGTTACTTTAGAAGGAAAGAATGCAATTGTGTATAAACTATCCTCCAATGTTCTATATCTCTTGGGAATTTAGCTCAATTATAACAGCCTGTTCAGAGAATGAATTGAGGAGACTAAACTTGGATATAGATTTGAACTTAGACAGTAAGCTAGAATATACTGCAACAGCAACTAAATTTGTGAAAGTTGATTTACCAAAAAAGACAGGGGAATTTCTAAAAAAATGTCTGGTAATTATTCTAAGATATCACTCACTGAAAAGCGTGCCATGGCCACCTCATGCGAAGAGTTGACTCATTGGAAAAGACTCTGATGCTGGGAGGGATTGGGGGCAGGAGGAGAAGGGGACGATAGAGGGTGAGATGGCTGGATGGCATCACTGACTCGATGGACTTGAGTCTGAGTGAACTCCAGGAGTTGATGATGGACAGGGAGGCCTGGCGTGCTGCGATTCATGGGGTCGCAAAGAGTTGGACACGACTGAGCGACTGAACTGAATTGAACTGAAGCAAGGAAAAAATGCCAGTACAAACTATGATTTTTAAAACATATCTCGATTTCAGAAATGTTATAATAATTTTTTAAAAAATGTTACAGAACTGGTGAAATATAGATTATAAAATATAGATTATGAAATCACATTTTTGTGCTTCTAATACACTGCTATATATCTTTAAGGAAAACATAAATTATTTCCCTGTGAGAGCAAAGTAACGGTTCAAGTTCCCTTGACAGGTACATCTTCATGGCAGAGTACAGTTTGCTATCAAAGTTT
This sequence comes from Bos indicus, assembly GCF_029378745.1. Classification (NCBI taxonomy): domain Eukaryota; kingdom Metazoa; phylum Chordata; class Mammalia; order Artiodactyla; family Bovidae; genus Bos; species Bos indicus. The sequence goes on from NC_091762.1 coordinate 52,662,464, forward strand.
CATAATACCATCTGTTAAGATCATTTTCATATAATTCCATGCTCATTGAACAAGTAATTTGGTATTCCTGGAACCCTTCTCTACAGGGGAAAGACTATGTTGACCAATCTGCCAGAGTATTCCATTACACTTGGCAGTCACAACTTTTACTGTAAATTAATATATCACCATGTGATTTATACATTAGTTTTCATAAGTTTCATGCCTCTGAGCTCAGTTAATTCTATTCTAGCTGATTTTCAACCTGCAAAGCTAAGAGCTAAACTCTAGAGGAAACGAGTCCATATCACCATGTGAGGCAGTAGTTGAAGCTCTTTCTTTGTCAACTTTAAAACACAAATAGCACTTTGAGCATGTGACTTTTGATCTATTTGACCAGAAGATATTTGAGAGCTGAGTGTGTTCTATTTACCTTCACATCTTCCACAGGGCCCAGTATAATGCTCAGAAACTGAAGGTACCACATGGATATTAGAAGAGAGATGGCTCTACATTTCAGTGCATCTCTCAGGTATGCCTGGAGGCCGGCCACAGTCATTCTACATTGATGGTGATGTATGGCACTCAGAAATGAACCTGAAAATGAATTTACAAGAGTTTTTAATGTCTTGGAATGAAAAAGTGAAGAAAAAAATGAAGATGACATTATCATGTTACGGGGACTTTGCAGGAGGCTCAGTGATAAAGAATCTGCTTGCAGTGCAGGAGATATAAGTTTGATCTCTGGGTTGGTAAGATCCCCTGGAGAAGGAAATGGCAACCCACTCCAGTATTCTTGCCTGGGAAATCCCATGGACAGAGGAGCCTGGCAGGCTCCAGTTCATGGGGTCGCAAAAAGTCAGACACGACTGAGTGACTGAGCACAGCACTATCATGTTCTATTTTCAGACCTGCATTTCTAATTTGAACTTACTGTTTCGTAAATCTATTTTTTAAAGGTTGTAATGACCATTCTTTTCCTTCTTACATGTTTATAAAATTTAAGTAAATGATACATGATAGAGATTATAATGTTCATTTTGGTGGCTCAGACGGTTAAGCATTTGTCTACAATGTGAGAGACCCGGGTTCGATCCCTGGGTCGGGAAGATCTCCTGGAGAAGGAAATGGCAATCCACTCCAGTACTATTGCCTGGAAAATCCCATGGACAGAGGAGCCTGGTAGGCTACAGTCCATGGGGTCGCAAAGAGTCGGACACGACTGAGCGACTTCACTTCACAGTTGCCTAGAAATATCAAAGCCCAATTTCTATTTATTACCATGTAGCTAAAGAAACACATTTGTATAATTACATCTCCCAGTTATTGATTATAAAGGAAATCAACACATATAACACAATACTTTGGCTTACTATTTTATGTTCATTTTCTTTAGTAAAACACACGAGATGGCTGAAATTATGGATGCCCTTTTTGCTTGGATGGATCTCAACCAAATATTCTGAAACATCTGGAATCTCTCACTCTAGAAAAAATAAACAATAAAAGCATTTCTCAAGTTTAATGTGTGTGAAAGTTCAATGTAGAGAGAGCCTTCTTACCAGGAGAACTCTGGCAAGTTAGTTGTCAAGAATCTTTAAATGGTGGTACCTATAGCTTGAGATTAGTCTAATCACTTAATCTTGTCAGGTTTCCAGAGTTGATCAGACTGTTGCTATTTCCCCCTTTTCCTTTTCATTTGTTCCTGAACCCACTATAGTGAACTGAGCCACTCCACTGACCTTGCTTTTACCAAGGTCACCAATGATCTTGGACACCCAATAAATTCCGCTTACTTATGTAACGTCTCTGCTGCATTTACTCAGGACGTGCAGACCCTGCTTTGTGCTCACCAGTCCCATTTCCTTTTCCTCCAGGGCATACAGCTCAACTACACTTCTCAGCCGCTGCCTGCAGTTAAGTGGGGCCACGTGACTAGATGCTGACTAGTGGAAAGTGAGAAGTGATGTGTGCCACTTCTGGGCTTGGCCCTTCAACTTTCTACACTCATGATTCTCCATGTGTGTTCTCTCTCTTTCCAGGGGATCTGGTAGAGGATGCTAAGACCTTAGAGGAGGGCAAAGCCAGATGACAGAATGAATCTAGGTATTTAAATAGCTTCTTTGAGGCATGCCCTCCCCTTCCTAATAACTTCAGCAGAGTGTGATCAGACTAAGAAATGAAATTTTACTGTGTTAAGCCATTGAGATTTGAGATTATCGTACTTGCAAGCTGTTACCAATACTTCCTTGGCTTCTGTGATACTACACCCTTGCCTAAATCTCATATCCATTTATCCCTTCATTTCTTATCTTCTTGGACTGCTCTACTCATTCCTTAAATATTTTTTTAATCTGCATTTCCCTAGCCCACTGTTTTCTTCCTCTACATATGTTCTGCGAACAAGTCCACATACTCTCCTGGTTTACTTCTGATATGCTAGTGAGTTAGAGTAGTAAACATGTTCCCAAATATTAGATATAATTTTTACTAAATATGTATATACTAAATCTATTTTGTATCATTTTATGAAGTTTTGTTTTAATGATTTTGAAATCTTTATTATCTATTTCCTCATCTCCCCCATTATGTGATAAATTGAGAGTTTATCATATCTTTTTTCTAGTTCTTTTATTGGACTATAAAAGCTCTTCATCTACTCAACTATTATTTATTGAATATGTGCAAGGAACTGTCTTATTCCTTTCTTGCTGACACCTAGAACAGTGTCTTGCATGGTGCAGGCAATTGGTGAATGTTGATTGAACTGAATAAAATTATTTATTGCATGGGCTTCCTTGGTGGCTGAGATGGTAAAGAATCTGCCAGCAATGCGGAAGACCTGGGTTCAGTCCCTGGGTTTGCAAAGATACCCTGGAGAAGGACATGGCAACCCACTCCAGTACTCTTCCCTGGAGAATCCACATGGATTATTGGTGAGTTACAGTCCATGGAGGTCACAAAGAGTCAGACACGACTGAGCAGCTAAGAATGCACACACATTTATTGCATACTTGCTATGTAAAATCTCTTTGCTGGGGCTAGTGTGAGACAAAAATAAATAGATGGCTTGATCTCTGTTTACTCTCTTCATCTCTCTCTATGTCAAACATCCTCCTACTTCCACCCCAATTAGCAAATGTTTCCTAACATTTGCAGTTCCAGAAATGATTCACAATTTTGGTACTAAGAGGTAGGGTCTCTTAGAGTGAGGTCCTAAGATAAATCCAAACTTTGACTTGATTTTATTACTAGGATACTTTTTTTTTTATATTAAACTACAGTTGGTTTACAATGTTGTATTAATTTTTGCTATAAATAGTAGATTAATTGATGTTTCATTCTTTTTTCTCTGCCTACATTTCAGAAGTATTGGAATGTGGAGAATTAACTGTTTTTATCTACCATGAAATTGTATTTTCTTTTTGCTTAGGTCATTTGAGACCATATGTATCTTTACTTTGTATCTTTTATTGGGTAATTCCATTCACTGGAATAATACATTCATATATTGTACTGATACTGTCAGGTTTTAACACTAATTACCAATAGCCAATTTTGCTTTTCCTTTCTTTCTTGTTTTCAAGGATTCTTCACCAGGTGTATTCATCTGTGCTTTGTGAATTTTCTCTCGAGATGTTTTCCACATCTTGGTTTTCATTCTCAACTGCATTTTTTTTTTTTATGTCTTTAAATATTTTGGCTTAGAGCCACATAACTGATCCTTGGATTTTTCGACTTGCAATTTTCTTTTCTTTTTTGCAATACCTTATTCAAAATGTTTGCCCTTTTGAAGGTTTCTCTCACAAAGAGAAAGTTTTTTGACATCTATTTTGTTTATAAAGAATTTCACCAACCATTACTACTTTTACTATTACAATTATTATTATACTACTAATATTATTTCTATAGTATTACAGTTTAGTTGCTTAATTCTAGTATAAACAAAAAGTTTCATTAGTGAGACAAGTTTCTGATCATGGTTGAGTTCTAAGTGACTCTATTTGCTGGTAGTGTGCTCTGATGCCCATCAGTCAGTCAGGGGTGTACATTCACAACAGAGTTTTATTGTTGTTGTTGGTAACTGCTTTGGTAGTGATAAATGTTATAAGAATTTCCATAGTACATTATAATTTTATTTATTGTAAGTCCAATAGTAAACTGAGAATGTCCAATTTTAATGGATTCTGCAAATAAAATAACTCACAAGGCAACTCCCCCAAATTGGTCAAAAATATACATTTTATTGCTTATCTATTTGTGTAAATGAAGAAGAAAAATTTGTATTTTGAAAGAGTCCAGTCTAAGACTGTGTGACGCTGAGAAAATTACCTAACATCTCTTTGCTTCATTAGGTTTTAATGAAATTAAATGAGTTAGAACAATGCTTGGTAAATAGTAAGCACTCCAGAGTATTAGCTATTATTATTAACTAGTTCAGCAAGTATAAATACCTGTCATTTGGAATCTATCTATGTTTGCTGATAATGATGAAGTCACCATCCTATAGGAAAGAGAATGTTTCTCATTCTCGTCAAATATTTGCAATTACAGTGTATTCCTCTGAATGCCAATAACATCTAATGAAAGCTCTTTTTTTTTTTTTCAAGTGAGAACCTAAAGATTCAGAACAGCCCAAGAACTTAGTAGTAAGGCAGGACTAGTAGATTCCTCAGGGACTTTTGATTCGTGTCAAACATGTTAGCAACTTTTTGTTGGCTCAGTTTAAAAGCAAAGAGAATAACTCTTCATCAGTGTTTCTCAAAGTGTGGTTTATGAGGCTGTCCTCAGACTCTGAGGTGGATACTTGTTTAAAGCTTTTTAGAACTCCCTAGGCTACTAATTGTTTGAAGGGTAACCAGTGTATCAGGTGTTTGTAACTTTAATTTGGAGACTCACAGCAAGTTCAGTAATGCAGGGAGAAAGTATCCTCACAGAATCAAATTGGACCAAAGCCAGGGCACCTTTTAGGGCAGGCCTTCCTACCCTAACTGAGATACTACGTTTGATGCTCTGCTTGTTCATCAAGCATCTCCCAACAATTGGTCCCCTTAAGATCCAGAAAACTTCTTCTGCCATGACTCTACAGTTGTGACCTGCAATCTTGGGTTCTTTAGCTGTTTTCCTCAACAGTAGGAAGAGAAAAGGAATTGTGCCACTCTCGTGATCGTGGAACTCAAATATGGGTCTGTTCCACCTTAAAGGGCCTAGGCTTGTTTGGGTCTTGCAGAGTTTGGGCACCACCATATTTGGAGCGTGCCTACTTTGGGGCGGGAACCTCCTTGAGAGTGATTAGGTCAGCGCTGGGGGAGGTGACCTTGTTGGGTTTCTGGCACCCGAGAACAGTAGTGCACTGTTTCTGCTGCCCGGGTTGGTGTAATTGGCCCAGACGCTCCACCACCGCGAGGCCGCCCAGGAGCTCCTCGCTGGTCGCCCCCGCGGCCCGTAGGTCGGTAAGAGGCGGGAAAGCAGCGCGCCTGCGCCGTGGGAACCGGGGCCGCAGGCGAAAAGCGGGGAGCGGAGGGGGGCCGTTGGAGCCGAGAAGCGTACAGAGCGGCGTGTGACGCGGGGACGCCGCGCGCTCCCAACGTCGCCCCGGTTTGACGCACACGGCACCAAACTGTGAGTTTCAGGGGTTATTTGGTCGGAATCGCCGGGACCCGTGTGGGTTTGGGGCCTCTGGGCTGTGGCGGCGCGGGACTGGGGGTGGCGGAAGAACTTGGGGGACCCGGCCTTCGGCGCTCGGGCCCGGGGAGCTACGCCCTAGGCTGGGTCCCAACCATCCAAAAGGACGCATTTTGCCGCACAGGCTAAGATGGCGGCGGCGGCCGAGGAGGCGGAGTTGGTGCTACACAAGGAGCCCGGGCCCCGGGTTCGGGGAGGCGGCGGCCGCGGGGGGCGGCGGAACCTGAGGTGAGCGGCGGTCGCCGCCGCGGGGCGGGACTCGGCGGAGGTGGGGAGGGGGGACTTTACCACGGCGGCGTCGGAGGATCCGGTAGCGGACACAAAGGGGTTGAGCTGGGCACTAGACTTGGGGGTTTTGTTTAGTCACATGAAGCCGAGCAGCCAGTGAGCAGTAGGGGGAAGGGGGCCGAGATCAGGCGGCTTGGGGAGCCTGGCGGTCGCCATTGCAATGCACTGAGTAACGGGGCGGTCCGAGAGCAGTCACCAACCCCCTCTCTTCGGGGCTGCTCCGTCGCGGCCAGAAGCGTAGGCTCTGGCGTTAACTGTACACACCCCTCCCCTAACGTGGGACCAGGACCGCATAGCTCTCCCCTCCCCGTGTTCTGCAAGATCTTATGCCGCTAGGTGCCTGGGAAGTAACAGCAAGAGGTAAATCGCTCAAAGTGGGTTGCCAGGGGCTTGGTGGGTGTCCAGCTAAAGCTTTTTGCTTCTCCAGGTCTGATTCCCTGGCCTTTGTGTCCCTGGGAGCTTAATCTCTGCCAGAGGAAAGCAGGTGTGCTCCACTTCTCCCGTGAACCTGAAGATGAGTTGTCCCAGACCCTTCTCAGTGATTGGAAACTTAGGTGGTGGAACTAACGGTTTCTTGTTACGAGACTTCCACAGACGACTTTCGTGTTGGGATCCATCCATGGTTTAGCAACATTAGTGGAAAACTTTTCTTGAACTGTTTAAGTAACATTGATACAAATTTAGTTGTTAGAAAACTTTCATGTCTAGAGTTAAGATTTTGTGTGGTCCTTGAGAAGTATTCAACGAGAGAAACACAGTTGAGGTCGTTGATGGTCCTGTTTCTTATACAAGTTAATAATATCGTCAGCAGAAATAACCAAAACACCATCATCTATTCTGGCCAGTCCTAACTAAAGCCAGGCTTGTTGCATCCGGATGATAGATTAGATTTGCCTTAATAGTATATTGCCTCTCTGCAGTAGTTCAGTTACATAGTTTTGGTCCCACAAGAAAAAGCATTTCAAAAAATAGACAACTCAAATTTCTCAAAGAAAGGAAACCTGCTGTTTGCCTTCATTCATATGTGTAAGTATCCAGGAAACTTGATGGCAGCAATATTTACATCCATAGATTTTTGTAAGGAAAAATTAGTGTTTATAAAGAAATTACAATTTAGTTATTTTAATAGGTAAAGCATGAAGCCTTGACTAGTATTAATGTACATTGCTAGTATATATTTACATTGCTGTCAAAATCATGGTGGTGGTGTGAGTTTTAATTTCTAGCATAATTTAAAATTATACAGCACCTACATCTATAGCATACTTTGTATATTTGTAATATTCTAAATACAAAATTTGGAAACAACTAATGTTTTGGCCAGGTCACATTAACAAGTTAAATTACTTTACTGAAGGGATAGTTAAACATACTTATATAACTAACTTTAGATGTGTTTGAATTGAAATTTGAACTTGTCAGCATTTCTTAAAACTTTGATTTTCCTTGTTTTATGTTGCCCCCTCTTTTAACTTTTCTCCTAATAGAGAACAATCTTGTATTAATGAGAGATACATTATTATCAGCAAAATTATTATTGAATCATATAGTTTTAGCTTAGAAGGAATCTTAGAGAACAACTAGTGTTACCCTCTTTTACAATATTTTGAGGGCCAAAGATGATTGCGTTAAGGGCATAATGGAAAATCGTCTCTCAACTTCCATCTCATTGGTCTTTTCATTGGTCACATTGCTGGGATAAGGAGGTGACCATCTGCAACTAATCATGGTTATAAAACAAAACAAGGGAGTATGTTTGAGAGTACTTGTTATTTAGGTACTGTTATACTGATGAGAAATTCTGTGATGGTAATTGAAAACGTGTATTTAACTTGATATGGTGACGTTTTAAAGTGACTTCCAAAGTGAAACAAATTCAGATACAAAATACAGGCATATCAGATAATTTCAAAGCAATGTTGCTTTTGAATTTTGAGGTTTTCAAAATAATCTTGACTTAGAAACTTAACAAAACAGGTAGCTTGATAAACTTCTGGAAAGTTTGAAATAATTGCAGTTACTACCAGTTATTACATAAGAAATGAGGTAGATGCTAATGCCTTTCATTTTCTAATAGCATTTTAGTTGGATAAGTGGACATGCCACTTTGACCACGTTAAAAGCAACTTAAGACTAACTAGTGTACTGTTGAATAGTTAATCTGTAAGATCTGTTAGGAAATTCAACAAGTAGTAAAATCATTTATGATGGGGCCCCACAGTTATCTTTAACATCTTTGGATATCATGTTTAACAACAATAGGTACATTGTCTTTAGGTTTGAAAGCTTTTATGGGTCATTTAAGGCTCATTTCGGAGAAGGCAATGGCACCCCACTCCAGTACTCTTGCCTGGAAAATCCCATGGACGGAGGAGCCTGGTGGGCTGCAGTCCATGGGGTCGCTAAGAGTCGGACACGACTGAGCGACTTCACTTTCACTTTTCACTTTCATGCATTGGAGAAGGAAATGGCAATCCACTCCAGTGTTCTTGCCGGGAGAATCCCAGGGACGGGGGAGCCTGGTGGGCTGCTGTCTATGGGGTCACACAGAGTCGGACACACTGAGGCGACTTAGCAGCAGCTAAGGCTCATTTAAATTATTGATTCTTCTCAGAAACTTGATATATTAATTTGCAACACTATGTGAGTGGATTTATATATACTTTGGTCTTGTGATAATTAAGAATACTTCTGGATTATTTGTAATTATGAAGTGAGTCTGTTGCCCGCAAACATCAAACTTTTTGCAGGTTTAATTTGTCATTTGAGTTATAAGAAAGGGAGAATTTTATTGTAGTTGAGTTGAGACTGTACTGGGTAACAGGAGGGGAAAATACAGACTCAAGGACAGTTACTTGAAGTGGTGGAGTTACTTGTCATTTAAACAGTTTAAAGAAATTGGTTGTTAGAAGAGATCAGGTTCATCTTTCTTTCACCCCAAATGCATTGCTAGTATATAGGGTTACTTATTTAGGCTCTTCTCACAATGTGATTCTAAGGGAAAGCAGGGGATCTCATTCTTGTGGAGATGCTTTTCTCATGACTGCTTTTCAGGCATATATTAAGGCAGCTAGCTGTAGCAAGCTGAATCCATAAATTGGAATGTTGAATTACCTAGCCCTAATTTTATAGAACACTGCTGCTGCTAAGTTGCTTCAGTCGTGTCCGACTCTGTGCGACCCCATAGACAGCAGGCCACCAGGCTCCCCCGTCCCTGGGATTCTCCAGGCAAGAACACTGGAGTGGGTTGCCATTTCCTTCTCCAATTTGTGAAAGTGAAAAGTGAAAGTGACGTCGCTCAGTCGTGTCTGACCCTCAGCGACCCCATGGACTGTAGCCTTCCAGGCTCCTCTGTCCATGGGATTTTCCAGGCAAGAGTACTGGAGTGGGGTGCCATTGCCTTCTCTGATTGAACACTAGTTTTAGCAGTTTTTTTTAGAGTTTTTAATTTATAGTTTATAAAACATGCTAATAAAGGATGGATAGTATAATACTTTAGATATTCAAATAAACTCTTTTTAACATTTGTTATTAATCTCTCTGGTATAGTCTGCTTTGTAAATATTAAACACAATTATGTAGCACTGACTGAAGCAGTTCTAGAAGTAAAGTCTTTTAATTGGGTTTATTAGGTGGGAATAGCTGCTTTTGATAGTGCCATTTGCACCATTGAATTTTGAGAGAACTGAGTAATGAAATTGAGAATAATCAAACTGATTCTAGCACTAGCTCACCCTGCTGGTTGACTAAAGTATTTCTCTTCTTCCCCCTCTTAAAACAAAATGAAACACCAAGATAAAGATCCCTTGAAATCTCAAAGCCAGAGCACTAAATTCAATTCGTGGTCTTCAGATAGATGAAGTCTACATGAAAAAAGTGTATTCTTCTCTCTAGGGCCTCACTTGCTGTTCTGTTTAATTTTTTTCTTAGATCTGCTGAAGCTAAAGTGCTAAGTTAACTGTTTTCTTTGAATTTACTAGGAACTCTTATGTGATTAGGAGTTAGTGTGTTTTTGTTCCATTAGGTTAAAAATAAAAGGTAGACTACTGAGAAATGTTAGCAGTCCTGTGAGATAACATTTCAGGAGAAAAGTCAGGAGGAATTTCCAAGAGGATTTCAAGAGGAAGAGAAGAAGAATTTTAGGGCAGCAGCAGCAGTGCATACTTCTCTTAGATGAGGGAAAGTGAGACTGTATTGAGATTACTGTTTCAAAGCGATTGCCCGTGCACTCTTCCTCTACCAGTCTTTTGCTCTACCTGTCTGTAAGCTGTAACCTTCCCATTTCATTTGGAATTCTTGGAACTCTGATTTTGTAAGTAACTTTGTGAAAAGTATAGATGAGTGATTTGTTCTTGAAATTTGATTCCTATTGTGGTATAAGTGATGTTGGTTAGAGTAATGAATATAAGGTTTTAGATATTAGCCTTTTTAGTATGTATGTCATTCATTGAGGTTGAAAATGCAGTTTTATTTATTTTTTTAAATTGAAACGTAGTTGATGTACCATAGTATTTTAGTTTCAGGTGTACAACATAGTGGTCAACATTTATGGAATGATCACTACAATAAGTCTAGTAACTATCAGACTGCATACAAAGTTATTATAATATTATTGACCATATTTCTTATGCTATATACTACTTCCCCATGACTTACTTATTTTATAACTAGAAGTTTGTGCCTTTTAATTTCCTTCACCTATTTTGCCCATGCCCTTCTCCACTCTGGCAATCACTCTATTCTCTGTATCTATGAGAAAACACAGCTTTTTTTTTTTTTTTTTTAAACTTTACATAATTGTATTAGTTTTGCCAAATATCAAAATGAATCCACCACAGGTATACATGTGTTCCCCATCCTGAACCCTCCTCCCTCCTCCCTCCCCATACCATCCCTCTGGGTCGTCCCAGTGCACTAGCCCCAAGCATCCAGTATCGTGCATCAAACCTGGACTGGCATCTCGTTTCATACATGATATTTTACATATGAATGGCATTGAAAACACAGCTTTTAAAAGACTTTGTACAAAGTCAGGAAACTAAATATGTTATGAGTCAAAAGGATAATTTTAAAATAAAGTGCCTAATAAAGTGTTGTGATTAAAGCACCGTTTTTAAAGTGTATTTACCTGTTTTATATCAATTATTTTTCTAATATTTATAAAAGATGAAAAATTTTACCCTTTTTTCCAGAGTATTTACCCTTTTACTTGAAAGCATAATATTTTTTTCATCAGTTTCTTGAGGAAGATGTTAAACATAACTAGTACTTTCAAAACACCACAATTATTGGGGAAGGGGATGAATCCTAATTATTGTTGAATAGTTTGTGCGGGATGGGAGGATAAGGTTTAAAAAGAGGAAGTATTGATGTAAAACTGGTGGGATTAAGATCTAGCTCTGTGAGCACTAGGCAAGTAGATTGAATAATAATATCTTCGTAGAGGTTTGGGTTTATATTACATAATTCATGTAGTAAAGCCCTTAGTTTTCTGGTATGCAATGAATGCTGAATAAATATTAACTATTGAAATAATAATAATAGTTATTATCACCATTGTTTAATTGTTTTCACTACAGTAACTTGACTGGAGAAGGAAATGGCAACCCACTCCAGTATTCTTGCCTAGCAAATCCCTTGGACAGAGGAACCTGGCGGGCTGCAGTCCATAGGGTGGTAAAAGAGTTGGACACAACTTGGCGACTAAACAATAGTATCTTGAAATTTTCACCTGTCAGTGATCTGAAGCTGTATACTTTTTTAGTGTTCCATTTTGAGGCTTATGTCTTCAAAGGAATATAGGCACCAAAGTGTGGCATCTTCAGTGCTAGCATTTAAAGCTGTAACCAGCGTTAATATTTCAGGAACACGTTTTCTTTTATGACTATCAAGTGATGAAAATAATAATAATGCATTTGGGAATGAGTGCATTTTAGTTCTTCCCAGCCAGTGTGTTGGTTTACTTTGTTACAACATCCTCAGTTTCTTCACTCCACTTTAGATTTTGACCATGAGGATTGTGGTAAGTATTAGTAGAGAGAAGGGCGAGAGTGGCTATGGATATTTGTGTGTAAAGTACATATAAACCCCAGATGAGAGTGAGGAGTGGCTTAAGCAGAAGCAGGATTGAGAAGAAGAATGTTAACCTTCTCACTGCTTAGTCCGACTTAGTCAGGGGAATTCCCTCAAGTAGCATTTCCTTTTGCTGTTTCCCTCTCCACACTTTTTGTTTTATACATGTCTATGCTGGTTTAGTCTTAAACTTATTTCCCAGTCTTTAAGTTTTTCTTATACCACCTACTTCCCCCACTACCAATACAAATTTTAAACTTTAAAGGAAATTGTAAAAGGCAGCTAGTAAAAGTATTTTTTAAGTTCACATGAGGAGAGGTGCGAGTATGAAATATTAAAAATTTAGTATTTGTTTAAAAAAATACTTTCAATCGTTTGGAAAAGGAAGACAGGGGAAGTCACCCATAATCTTGTCACCACTATATAATCATTCGTATTAAAGGAAAGGAAGATGAGACTGACATTAATTAAGCATCTATTATTATTCCTTATAATGATGCTACTTTATAATATATATATTTATATTACATATTCCCATTTCATATGCAGGGAAACAAACTCAGATTTAGGTCATATAGACAGTAAACAGTAGAGCAGCCAAGTTTGAATGTAGGTATATTTTGGCTACAGATGAGACCTTTCTGTTCTGTCTTCCTATCCTTTCATTCCGTATATCTGCCATTTTACCTTATTATATAATTTGTAAGTTTTGTTTCCTACTTATGAAACTTAACCTTATGAAAGCATTTTTCTGCCTACCCTCATTTCAGTTGGTGTCTTATTGCTCACATTGTTTATTCATACCCCCAAATAAAGGTTCTTTGTCTTGGGTGCTGGACGTGGTACAGTGATGTTGGTCAAAATGGAAGCTGCTTTTTTCTTTAGTGAGTGACTAAGATGAAAAATAATCTAGCTTAATTAGAACTAATACTCTGGGATTAGAAATTCTATGAGTTTAATAGTACTGTCTGTCTGGTGAGACATTTAACACAAAATGGATATGTATAAGGAGAAGGCAATGGCACCCCACTCCAGTACTCTTGCCTGGAAAATCCCATGGACGGAGAAGCCTGATAGGCTGCAGTCCATGGGGTTGCTGAGGGTCGGACACGACTGAGCGACTTCACTTTCACTTTTCACTTTCATGCATTGGAGAAGGAAATGGCAACCCACTCCAGTGTTCTTGCCTGGAGAATCCCAGGGACGGGGGAGCCTGGTGGGCTGCCGTCTATGGGGTCGCACAGGATCGGACACGACTGAAGTGACTTAGCAGCAGCAGCAGCAGCAGCAGCAGCAGGATATGTATAAAATGTAGGTAACATTTTAACAGTTTATAGCCAAATGAAAACAAAACTTTTAAAATATTTTTATACTCTGAAGTGTCTTAAGCTTCCTTGTTAAAAATCTTTAAAATTGATATTAAAATTAAATAGGCACTTAAATCAACAGAATACTAGTTGATTTTATTATATAATATGTATATAATATTTAGTGTGTATATATAATCTTTAGTATATATAAAGAGAATGGGCTTAATATTGAATTTCTTGCACTCATTGGGTGGATGCCAAATAAATCTATAATCTATAAATAGGTTGTATAGATCAGTACTGGCAGGTAGAAATATGTTGAGCCACAATGTGATTTAAATTTTTTTATAGACACATTAAAAGATAAGTAAAATTAACATTTTTGACTCATTTTATTTAACCCCATATATCCAAATATTGTCATTTCAGCATGTACACATTATTGAGATACTTTACATTCTTTTTTTCACATCAAGTCTTCAAAATCCAGTGTGTTACCTACTTAAAGGACATCCTGGTTCAGACCAATGGGATTCAGGTGCTCATTAGTCGTGTTTTGGACAGTGCAGATGTAGGTAGTAAGTTCTATACAAGTACCGAGAAAGGATAAAGTAGAAACTGAACTGTGTCTTAAGGATAGTTGTGAAAAGAGTATGCTGGGGAAAGAACATTCCCGTAAAGAAGTGATGGGAATTAAAAGAGGAGACATTATTAGAACCAAATAATAGGGTGGCTTGAATCCAGCTTAGGGAGTTTGGTTTCTGTGTGTGTGTGTGTGTGTGTGTGTGTGTGTGTGTGTGTGTGTTAGATAAATGTTGGAGGTTGCCTAATCCCGTGTTTTGCACATGAGCAGTTAATGAATATTGAATTATTAAGTGAATTAATATGAGGCAGAGTTTAAGAAAAGTGCTGGCAGAATGCTAACAAAGCCTTGTGGGTCTTATAGCGGGAAAGAGTTGCATTTAGGGACTACTGGTGTTCTGTGATTAGAAATATGCTGGAGAAAGGATGAGAATTGAGAAAAGGTTTTTAGATTTTACCGTTATTGGTGACTTGTTTTTAAATGTTTTACTTATATATAATTTACATATATTTAACTGCACAAATCTTATGAATACAAGTAAATGAAATTCCACAAATAAATACACCCAGTAACTTCAACCTAGATCAAGGTATAGAACATTTTCTGCACTGAAAAAGGTGCCTTGTGGCCTTCCTATTAATTCTCCCTCAAAGAAGTAACCTTTCTGACCGCCATCATCAGAAATAGGTTTGGCTTGTTTTCAAACTTGCTAATGGCATATTCGTCCTTTCCCAGTGTAGTGAGAGTTGATGCCTGAATCTGTCTCTGTACTATTATTGGCATTGTTGGATGAATTTGGAAATAAATTAGATGATAGGTAGTTTGTACTGTAGGCCTTTTTTTCCCCAGTGTGATATATATCAACATCAGAGATGTTTTTCAGTTTTCATTAATAGTAACCCTTGAGAGGTTTTATAACAAGAAAATTTGTTTAGAATGCAGAGATTTGAATTTCCTCCATAGGTAACATAGTTGTCTGGCTTGCTTTCATTACAGTATCCTCTAGGCATATAGCCAAGAAATAGGTAGAAGAGGTCTTGGATTACCTCCTTATATAGCTGCTTTTTGGAACCTCTTTATTAGTAGCTTCTAGGCATTATGTAAGTTAGCTTTCAGGCATTTCAGGTTGCTTAATAAGGTATTTGAGTATTTCTGATTGTGATTGTAGGGGTAGAAATAAATTTTTGTACTTTCGTTTACAGGCAAGTATCCAATCTCAACCAGAAAGATTTTGCTGTTTAAAAAGTGTAAAGAACGAGAATGCTACCTTCAGAGAGTTGCACAAAAGTTTGAATGGTTAAAATCTATGAAGGATACTTTGTAAATTGATCTGCAATGGAATTATTGATCATGGTTTTCACTTGTGCTTCAATAATTTTTTTGCAAATGGGATTAACGGTTACAGCATTGATTTTTCATGACTGTTGAGCACTGTAAACCTTATTGTAGTGTAACAGTTGGTGCTTTTGGGAGAAAGATTTTTTTCTGAAACATGTATTCTTATAATAAAGTTATAAAAAGTACATAACAATGAAAATATGTATCTTCACATTCTAGTATGCTGAGTTTTGAGGAATAGATGTGTTTTGTAAATTGTGCAGATGTGGACATGAAAATACTTTCTCATTAATGTTTGGATTATGAATATTTTTGAGCTTATGAATGAAAGTATTTATATGAAGTTTTGTTGTTTGGAATTTGTACCAAGTTTGCTTAATAATTTCTTGCTCGAAGCATTTTGTTATCTTGAAGAAATAAAACTCATCTGTGAACTATTACTATGTAGGTTTTGTATTTGTGAAGTATAGAGGTCAAAATTGATTAGACATTGAAAAATATATTATCCTTAAAATACTAAGAATTTATATAATAGCTTTTGGGGACTAGATTTAGAATATTACAAACAAAATAATTAGCATGCTGTTATAGCTTTAAGACCTGACTTCTGTGTGTAGAAAAATAATATTTAAGGGAAAGTTCTATGTGTTTTGAAAAAATGAATGTTATATTTGAATTTGGTTTTGGGAGATGTAATTTTTTTGTATTCAGAAAAACCTTTTAACTGTGGTTGTGTTTCTTCCAGCCTTCTCTTGTTTTAACGGGGTTAATTACTGTATAAAATTCATTTAGTATCACGCTAGGATGAGAATGCAGATATATAAAGCAAATGATGTGGTTCCTGCTCCAGAGAGGTCATTATCTAAGATACAACTTGAAGAGTGCTTAATAATGAAACATTTAAATTACTGGATTTACACAAGATGATATGACCAGTGTGTAGTAAGACTGTGAAAGCTTCCTGGGAAAAGTACTTTTTAACCTAGATTTTGAGTAAGTGATATTTATAGATTGGTGGAGAAGGAAGGGAGTATCAGTTAGGGTGAAGGTTTGTTAAAAAGCACAGAGATGGGAATTGTGGAATGCAAGTATTTTCCTTGTTTGAGGTAGAGACTGTTTTAAATGAATGTGATAAAAAGTAAAGCTTATAAGGTTGTGACCTGAGCTGGAGGAATCTAAAAAAGTTTGTGTTAGAAATAAGGAGTTCTACTAAAGGCCACTGAACAGAAATACATGAAGAAAAATGAGAAAGATCAGCAGCCAGATATGATATGATTAGAGAAGAGATTAAAGTGAGAAGGGCCAGTTAGGGGTCATTATCTTGGTGAATGGTAGAGAGGGTATATTAAGAGAAAGAATGGATAGTTTTAAAATAAAACAGGTGAAAATGTGGCTCCTAAGTTTGTAGTATAAAGTTAATATAAGAATGGAGCCATTTTATTAATACTATCTTTTGGTGTTGAAAATAAACTTATGTGGAGACACAGTTTACATATAAGTTACTAATACTAATTGAGATAAAATTTGCTTTATATTAAAAAACTTAGGAGCTTTTTAAAATTTAACTTATGAGCTTTAAAAAAAAAAACTTTGACAACTAAGACCAAGAAAGTTATGCTATAGTGGTATGTTTTAAAAATTGTTAGTACTGTCAACTATAGAAATATTTGAGATGAATAGTAAGAGATTGTAATTGTATTGTTGAGTTTTCAGTTATAATAGTACATTTAAGGCATGTCTTAAGAAATATTCTAATTGGAATGGGAGTTGGTATGAAAACAGAAGATAATAAAAATGAATAATCTGGACTACCAGTGTTTAAATTTTTTAGAAATAGATGTTTTAAAATTCGGAAGCAGTTGTGAAGGCACTGCTCTTATTGGGGGAATCCCTAAAATGTAGTTCCTGCTGGGCAATAGTAGTTTCTGGTATTTAAGATGTGAGATGTTTGTCTTTACTGGAGTTTTTAAGAGTTCTTAAGTTGAATGTATACTGTTGTTTTAGAAGGGGCATCCCCAGTGGCTCAGTGGTAAAGAATCCACCTGCCAGTGTAGGAGATGCAAGAGACATGGGTTTGATCCCTGGGTGGGAAAGATCTTCTGGAGGAGGGCATGGCAACCCACTCCAGTATTATTGCCTAGAAAATTCCATTGTCAGAGAAGTCTGGCGGGCTACTGTCCAGGGGGTTGCAAAGACTTGGATACAATTGACCAAACATGCATGCATTGTCTTACAATGAGTATGATTATTAGAAAATATGAAAAATAGAATTATAAAATATGAAAAAATATAAAAATAATATAGTTTTAAAAGTATATTTCTGTCTCTTTTAGAGTTAATAAATACAACAGAGTTTAGGAGTTAATAGAGTCTTGGAGTTTTAAGATAGTATGTTAGTCTTATAACAAGTTTATATTTTAACCATTCTCATAGTTAATATAGGCTTAACTTTAGTTAGTAAAGTTACTGTGGTTTCTGGCACCATAGTAATACAGGGAGGTACATTTGACTTCATCCAAGTTATCTGTTGAGACAAATCAGGTAAAGCAAAGGACAATAGTTTGTCCCCTGCTGTCAGTGGGAAAGGAAATGGAGAAGGAAATGTCAACCCACTCCAATGGGAAAGGATATTGGAGAAGGAAATGGCAACCCACTCCTGTGTTCTTGCCTGGAGAATCCCAGAGACGGGGGAGCCTAGTGGGCTGCTGTCTATAGGGTCGCACAGAGTCGGGCACGACTGAAGCGACTTAGCAGCAGCAGCAGTCAGTGGGAAAAGCCTTTTTATCTGTATCGCTGAGATTGGAGTTTCTATGTAGACAGAGTGGTAAAGGATGACAGCAGAACTATGTACTGTTCCATGAATATTGGATGATCTAGTGGTTTGGGAATAGGAAACTTGCCTGAAAGCCTTGCCCTGAACCTCATTCTTGAATAGCTCCATATTTATACTTTTTGTGGCTGCAAACTTACTGGAAATAGACCCATCCTTACCTGTGTTCTCTGCCATAGGCCTCTGCATGCTCATAAGCAGCGAAAAATTACAACATAAACAAGGAGAGCCAGCAGTTTAAACAGGATGGAAACTAGGAAACCAAATTGACTATTCCATATATTTTGATCCTACTGAAACAGCTCATACAGGAGGGAGGTAGAAGAGGAGATAGAGGTATCTCTCTGGCTGTGGTGGAATCAAAGTCTTACGCTATGGCAGTGAATGTCTTAATGGTGGCATTGCCATTAGAGTGATACAAATGGTATCCTAAGTAGATGTCCTTTGGTGTGATATTGCTTGCCTGGTTATCTCCTGGCTTATCTCCTTTTCCGTGCCTTATTTTCCAGCTTTCTGTCAAGTTTGGTTACCCAGTACCCTTCTAACAGCTTTTTCTTAATTTAATTGGAATAGATTTCTTTCCCACTCTCCTCCCCTTTATAAATTGCATTACAATTTTTTATGTGGTTTTATAAGAGTTAGAGGTGGCAGAAATACAAAGAAAGACTGTACAAAAAAGATCTTCACGACCAAGATAATCACGATGGTGTGATCACTCACCTAGAGCCAGACATCTTGGAATGTGAAGTCAAGTGGGCCTTAGAAAGCATCACTATGAAAAAGCTAGTGGAGGTGATGGAATCCAAGTTGAGCTATTTCAAATCCTAAAGATGATGCTGTGAAAGTGCTGCACTCAATATGCCAGCAAATTTGGAAAACTCAGCAGTGGCCATAGGACTGGAAAAGGTCAGTTTTCATTCTAATCCCAAAGAAAGGCAGTGCCAAAGAATGCTCAGACTACCACACAATTGCACTCATTTCACACGCTAGTAAAGTAATGCTCAAAATTCTCCAAGCCAGGCTTCAGCAATAGGTGAACTGTGAACTTCCAGATGTTCAAGCTGGTTTTAGAAAAGGCAGAGGAACCAGAGATCAAATTGCCAACATCTGCTGGATCATCGAGAAAGCAAGAGAGTTCCAGAAAAACATCTATTTGTGCTTTATTGACTATCCCAAAGCCTTTGACTGTGTGGATCACAATAAACTGTGGAAAATTCTGAAAGAGATGGGAATACCATACCACCTGACCTGCCTCTTGAGAAACCTGTATGCAGGTCAGGAAGCAACAGTTAGAACTGGACATGGAACAACAGGCTGGTTCCAAATAGGAAAAAAGGAGTCTGTCAAGGCTGTATATTGTCACCCTGCTTGTTTAACTTATATGCAGAGTACATCATGAGAAACGCTGGGCTGGAAGAAGAAATATCAATAACCTCAGATACGCAGATGACACCACCCTTATGGCAGAAAGTGAAGAGGAACTCAAAAGCCTCTTGATGAAAGTGAAAGTGGAGAGTGAAAAAGTTGGCTTAAAGCTCAACATTCAGAAAATGAAGATCATGGCATCTGGTCCCATCACTTTATGGGAAATAGATGGGGAAACAGTGGAAACAGTGTCAGACTTTATTCTTTTGGGCTCCAGAATCACTGCAGATGGTGACTGCAGCCATGAAATTAAAAGACGCTTACTCCTTTGAAGGAGAGTTATGACCAACCTAGATACCATGTTCAAAAGCAGAGACAGTACTTTGCCAACAAAGGTCCATCTAGTCAAGGCTATGGTTTTCCAGTGATCATGTATGGATGTGAGAGTTGGACTGTGAAGAAAGTTGAGCGCCGAAGACTTAATGCTTTTGAACTGTGGTGTTGGAGAAGACTCTTGAGAGTCCCTTGGACTGCAAGGAGATCCAACCAGTCCATTCTGAAGGAGATCAGCCCTGGGATTTCTTTGGGAGGAATGATGCTAAAGCTGAAACTCCAGTACTTTGGCCACCTCATTCGAAGAGCTGACTCATTGGAAAAGACTCTGATGCTGGGAAGGATTGGGGGCAGGAGGAAAAGGGGACGACAGAGGATGAGATGGCTGGATGGCATCACTGACTCGATGGACGTGAGTCTGGGTGAACTCCGGGAGTTGGTGATGGACAGGGAAGCCTGGCGTGCTGCGATTCATGGGGTCACAAAGAGTCGGGCACGACTGAGCAACTGAACAGAACTGATAAGAGTTTTATCTAAGTAAAAATAGCAAATGTTTGAAATGAATGGCAAAAATAATACTAGACATTCATATCAAGCAAAGGCTAAAACTTTTCTAGTCCAAAACCTTTGAATGAGAAAAAGAGAATTTTTTTTAATTAATAAAAAATTAGACCACTAAACAATAGTAGGCTTGAGCGTTTGTGTGATAAACTCAAATAGCATTGAAACATGAAGTAGTGTTTTTAGAGAAATTGATAACATCAGTCTTTTTCAGGAGATTTTAAATTACTTCTCAGAATTTAATAGATTAAGTAAACAAAAATTAAGGCTATGAAGATTTGGATAGCAATATGCTTTATCTAACAGGTATATGTCAAACTTTGTTCCCAATAAATACACATTTTTTCCAATTTATGTCAATTAAAAAAATTTTTTTAATGTCTTGGGCTTCAAAGAGAATTTGAAATTTTAAATAAGAGAAATTGTGTAAGTCAATATATTTTGACTACATTATAGAAAAGCTAGTTGTTAAAGCTAAAGTGATTTTAACTATTTGGGTGATTAAAACTGTATCCTACTCAAACTTGAGCCTAAATTTCATACGATTTAAAAAGGAGCAACAGTGAAGAAGACATGCCACATCAAAACTGGTGAGATGCGTATCTTTTTAAACATAGTGGATTAAATAACCATTTATTTTGAAATCAACCCCCTTGTAGAATTATAATAATTTTTTTTTAAATCATAGGGTATCAAGGAAAAAACTGGAAAGTTGATCACAGAAGTAAAACTCTGGAAGCTGGAAAGCAGCAACTTTGTACCACTAAGAAAACTCAACTTTCCACTTTTGGTGGGAAAGGCCTAGAATGGTCTAGAATTGTGCTGTTGAACACTGTGGTGCTTCAGGAATTAGTGGCTGCAGGTCACAATAAAAGAATTGTCTAAGAGTTAATAACAAATTAACAACCCTCATGGTGCCAAGAAGATATTTCTTACCTTTATCAAGGTTTCCTCTCTGATACTCTGTTCTTGAACAGTAGGCAAGCTCAGGTTAAGAGTGTCACACTCAGAAACAGAATTGAGAAAAATTTTACATGTTAAACTAGGAATCATGGAGTCTCTTTCCTCCTGGTTCTGAAAATACTAACATCAAGCTTCTGCCCCCAAAGGCAAGATTGGAAGAGTCATTCTATTATAGCAAACTGATGAGGAAGAGGGACCAACAGATAATAATAGACGAGGATCCACCAGGGAAATCATCAGACTGATCATCTTACATTGATACTACCTATTAACAGAGAATTCCAAGGCAACTTTTTTTTTTAATCTTTTTCGTTATAGTTTACCATAGGATATTGGCTATAGTTCTGTGTGCTGCATAGTATAGGACTCTGTTGATGCACTCCATACATAGTAACCTGCCTCTGCCAACCCCAAACTCAATCTAGTCCTCCCTTCCCTGCTGCAACCTGTTAATTTTTTTTTTTCTTTTAATGTTTCTGGGAGTGAGTTCATTTGTATCGTATTTTAGATTCCATATATAAGTGATAGTATCAGTCTTTCTGTGTCAGAGTTCATTTATAATTGTGTGATAGTCTCTGGGTTCATTGACTAGACAACTTTTAGGTTTTTCATTTTAAACCTTTTTTCATTTTAAAATATGAGATTAAGGATGACTAAGAGGAAGTGGGTAGAAACTTTAATAGTTTTAAAACTTAAGTTTTAAAAGAAAACTTTAAAAAGTTACCGATAATTTTGGAAATAAGGGGATAATTATAACTTTGAAATGAGAAAGGATATTATGAAGAGTCAATCCTTAGAAAATAAGCTCTTAGACATTTAGAATATGAAATACTTAACAGAAGAGTTAGAAATTTAGGATGTTAAATTTCTAGTAGAATGTTGAAAGGTAAAATTGAGAAAAGCTTTCACAAAACAGGACAAAAGAGTTGTGAGTTGTAAGAGAAAATAAAGCTAGAGGATCACTCTTGGCAAGTTCAACATATGAAAAATCAGAATTACAGAATGGGAGGAAATGGATGGAGGATTTAAGAATAATTCCACAAAAATCTTGAGTTTCCACATTAAAAGGATTCATAGCATGCACAGCATAGTGACTCGAAAAAAAACCAAGCAACATGATAGAATTTCAGGCATCAGAAACAGGGAAATTCCTAAAAACTTTTGTTTATGGACAATATAATAGAGATTAGGAATCAGTATCTTTGGAAAAATAATCAATAATGAAATAATGCCTCAGAATCCTAAAGGAAAATTTATTTCCAAACTACTAATTCTGTACCTTCCCAAAGCTGTCAAATGTGGGAGTAAATACATAGAACATATGAGGTTGTTCGAATATTTACTTCAAATGCACCATCTCTCTCAGTAATTTACTAGAGGACCCGGGCTCTATCAGAATGATTGGGTGAATCAAAAAAAGGAGGGATCCAGGAAATAAGATTTAGCACAGGAAAACGATGATGGTGCAGAGAGATGCAAGGAAGGTGGCTGTGCAGCAGGTCTGAAGAATAATCAGTTCATCAGGAGGACAAAAGGGTCTAGATGATATATCTTCAAGAAACATACACACAAGAAAAAAGATTTTTGTGAGTTTATTTGTAAGGGATATTATCTGTAATTTTGTTTTCCTGTGTTTGACAAGGATCGGTGTCAATTCTTTGCGTGTTTGGTTTAAAGGTAGCTGTCACCAGAGAAGCCATCTGGTCCTTGCTTTTTTAGTGGGAAGTTTTTTCATCACTTAATCTCTTGACATTTGGGATTTCCAGTGTCTTCTTGAATCAGTTCTGGCAGTTTGCTTTTTTTACCCCCAGAAATTCGTCCATTTCATGTGGGTTACTTTATGCCTTGCCATTCAGTTTTTTGTACCCTTCCCTTATAATCCTTTGTATTTCTTGTTATAAAGCCAGTATTAAAACTGGCCTTTCATTCTTGATTGTAATACAGGCATACCTTGAGATAGTTAGGTTTGGTTCCAGATCACCACAGTAAAGCAAGTAATGTGAATTTTTTGGTTTCGCAGTGCATATACAAGTTATGTTTATACGATACTGAAGTGAATTAAGTGTGTGACAGCATTATGTCTTAGAAACAGTATGCTGCTGCTGGCTGCTAAGTCGCTTCAGTCATGTCCGACTCTGTGCAACCCGAGACGGCAGCCCACCAGGCTCCCCATCCCTGGGATTCTCCAGGCAAGAACACTGGAGTGGGTTGCCATTTCCTTCTTCAATGCATGAAAGTGAAAAGTGAAAGTGAAGTTGCTCAGTCGTGTCCAACTCTTCAAAACCCCATGGACTGCAGCCTACCGGGCTCCTCCGTCCATGGGATTTTCCAGGCAAGAGTACTGGAGTGGGGTGCCATTGCCTTCTCCATAGAAACAGTATACATACTTTAAAAAAACTTTATTATTAAGCATTATCATTCATCAAGTTGCAGCCTTTCTGCTGGTTGACTGTCTTGCCTCAGTGTTGATGGTCTTGGCCTCAATTTGATCAGGGAGGTTGGTTGCTGAAGGCTGGAGTGGTTGTGGCAGTTCTTAAAATAACAGTGAAGCTTGCTGCATTGATTGACTCTTCCTTTCACTTGAACACTTAGAGGCCATTGTAGGATTATTAACTGGCCTAATTTCAATATTGTTGTGTCTCAGGGAATGGGGAGACCTGAGGGGAGAGAGATACGAGAACAGTCAGTGGAGCCACCAGAATACACAGTATTAAGTTTACTGTCTTACATGAGCATGGTTTCTGGTGCCCCCAGACAATTATGATAGTAACATTAAAGGTGATTGATCAAAGGTAGCAAAAAATAATAGTGGAAAAAGTTTGAAATACTGCAAGAATTACCAAAGTGTGACAGAGACACAAAGTAAGCAAATGCTGTTGGAAAAATGGTGCTGATAGACTTGTTTCATGCAGGGTCACTATAAACCTTCAGCTTGTTTAAAAAAAAAAAAGATAGTATCTGTGAAGCTCAATAAAATAGGGTGTGGTGGTGGTGGTTTAGCTTGTTTAATTTGTCTTTTTTTTTTTTTTTTGATCAAGCCCTCCCTGAAGGTTTGTCAATTTTGTTGGTATTTTTAAAAATCCAACTTTTGATTTCATTGTTTTTATTTATAAAAATTCTCTTTCATTTCTGCTATAGTCTTTTTTGTTTCCTTTCTTCTGTTTGCTTTGGGTTTAATTTGCTCTTTTTCTGGTTTCTTAAGATGGATGGTTAGATTATTGATACCTCCTTTTAAAGTAGATATATATAGCTATAAATTTCCCTTTAATCACTGCTGCTACTTCATCTCATCAGTTTTAGTGTGTTGTGTTTTTGTTTTCATCTCAACATATTTTATGGTTTCTCATGTGATTTCTTTGATCTAAGGAATATTTAGGAATCTTTTGCTTAATTTCCATGTGTTTGTTAATTTTCCAAATTTTCTTCTGTTACTGATGTCTAGTTTCATTCTATTGTGGTTGGAGAACATACTTTGTATGATCTGATTCCTTTTAAATGTGTTGTTTTATGGCTTAACATATGGTCTGTATACTGGAGAATGTTCTATATATGCTTGAGAAAAAAGTGTTTTCTGCTTTTTTTGAGTATTCTGTAGTTACCTGTTAGATCTGGTTGGTTTATAGTGTTTAAGTCCTGTTTTCTGATTGGTCTCCTATCTGGTTCTTTCTGTTACTGAAAGTGAGGCACAGAAGTCTCCATCTGTTTTTGCTCTTGTCTGTTGTCTATTTCTCCTTTCAATTCTGTAAGTTTCTTCTTCATGTATTTTGTGGCTTTGTTAGGAGTATATATATTTACAGTTTATCCATAATTTTTGATGAATTGAACCTTTTTTCTTATAAAACGTTCTTTGTCTTTAGTAATGATTTTTTTCCCTTCGTGTCTTGTGTCTGAAAATAATATAACCGCTAGAGTGGCTGTCTTTTGGTTACTGTTTGCACTGGATATCTTTTTCTGTCCTTTCACTTTTAAATTCTTTGAATCTTGTCTCCTTTTATTTTATTTATATATTTTTCTTTCTTTATTTTTTTTTATTTGTCTCCTTTTAAAAATTAATTTATTTTTGGCTTTACTGGGTCTTCCTTGCCTTGTGTGGGCTTTCTCTATTTGTGGTGAGTGGGGACTGCTCTTTTTTGTGTTGCAAGGGCTTCTCATTGTGGTGGCTTCTCTTGTGGAACACAGGTTGTAGGCTCATGGGCTTCAGTAGTTGCTGCATATGGGCTCAGTAGTTGTGGTCTGCAGGCTCAGGGCACAGGGGCTTCAGTAGTTGTGGTGTACAGGCTTGGTAGTTGCTGCTGGCGGGCTCTATTAGTTGTGGCACAGTGGGCTTAGTTGCTCCACAACATGGAATCTTCCTGGCCCAGGGATTGAACCGGTGCGGTCTGCATTGGCAGGTGGATTCTTATCCACTGTACCACCAGGGAAGTTCCTAAAATATGTCCCTTGTAAGCAGCATATAGTTGGATTGTGTTCTTTTACCCATTCTACCAAATGTCTGCTTTTTGATTGGAATACTCAATTAATTTGCATTTAATTCCAGTAATGTAGAATTTATGTCTTTCATTTTGCTATTTGTTCTCTATATGTCTTAAAATTTTTTCCTGGCTTTCTTCTTCTATTGTTGCTTTTCATTGTGCCATGCAAATTGTTTTTCCATGGCTTTTAACTCCAACAGGAGAAGAAACAGTCAACACTTTTTTAAATTAGACTTCTATATTATCAAGTTACCTTTCCCATGCTTTTTTTTTTTTAATTTGTTTTTGAAGCATAATTGCTTTACAATGTTGTGTTGGTTTCTGTCATACATCAACATGAATCAGGCGTATACATATGTCCTCTCCCTTATGAACTTCTCTCCCATCTGCCACCCCATCCCACCCCTAAGTTGCCACAGAGCGTTGGTTTGAGTTCCCTGAGTCATACAGCAAATCCCCACTGGTTATCTATTTTACATATGGTAGTATATATGTTTCCATGCTACTCTCTCCATTTGTCCCACCCTCTCCTTCCCTGCCCCCATGTCCATAAGTCTGTTCTCTATGTCTGGATCTCCATTGCTGCCCTGTAAATAGGTTCATCAGTACCATCTTTCTAGTTTCCATATATATGCATTAGTATGTGATATTTGTTTTTCTCTTTCTGACTTACTTCACTCTGTATAATAGGCTCTAAGTTTAACTACCTCATTAGTGCTGACTCAAATGCATTCCTTTTTATGGGTGAGTTATAGCCCAATGGCACCCCACTCCAGTACTCTTGCCTGGAAAATCCCATGGACAGAGGAGCCTGGTAGGCTGCAGTCCATGGAGTTGCTAAGAGTCGGACACAACTGAGCAACTTCACTTTCACAGACACAACTGAGCGACTTCACTTTCACTTTTCACTTTCACACATTGGAGAAGGAAATGGCAACCCACTCCAGTGTTCTTGCCTGGAGAATCCCAGGGACCGGGGAGCGTGGTGGGCTACCGTCTCTGGGGTCGCACAGAGTCGGACATGACTGAAGTGACTTAGCAGCAGCAGCATAGTCCATTTTGTGTGTGTGTGTGTATACATATACATATATGTATATATATGTATATAAACCAGCTTCTTTGTCCATTCATCTGTTGATGGGCATCTAGGTTGCTTCCATGCCCTAGCTATTGTGAATAATGTTGCAGTGAACATTGGGTACCATGCTCATTAATTCTTCATGTGTATTCAAGTTACTCACCATTGTCCTTTGATTCCAGCCTGAAGTATACTCTTTAGTATTTCTTGTACAACAGATCTGCTGCTGAAACCTTGTAGTGAATTTTTCATTTTCATGATTGTATTTTTCGGCTTTTATTTTGTTCTTTTTCATGATTTCTATCTCCTTATTCATATTTTCTGTTTGTGAGACATCCATCTTATATTTTTCTTCAGTTCTTTTGACATAGATTTCCTTTAGTAGTTCTTAGAACATGTTTAAAATGGCTGATTTGTAGCTTTGTTCACTAAGTCCAATGTCTGCATTTCCTCAGAGACAGTTTCACTTGCCTTTTTTTCATGTGTATGAGCCATACATTTTTAAAATGTCATTTTTTTGTTGCTGTTGAAAGCTACATTTTAAATAATATGGCAGCTCTGATGATTAGATACTCTTTCTTTCCCAGCATTTGTTTTTGTTACTGTTTGTTGCTGTTAGCTAGTTGAGTGATTTTTCAGAACTAATTCTGTAAAATATATATTCTTTTCCTTGTGTGGCCACTGAAATGTCTCTACTCAGTTAGCTTAGTGGTCAGCCGATAATTGGACAGTGCCTGAGATGAGTACGTTTCCAGTTTTGTTTAGAGGCTCTGTGTGTATGTTTGTTGGGGCACAGCTTTAACACTCAACCAGGAAATTTGTTCCTTAGCTTTACCCTTTGTTTCCTGATGTGCAGAGCTTCCAGGTTAGCCAGAGGTGTGCACTTAGGGCTTTCTCAGGCCCTTCCTGATCATGTGCACAGCCTGCAGCTTGTGTGTGGCTCTGGGCATACATTTGACCGCGTAGACTGTCAGGAATATTTTAGAGCTTTTATAAGCCCCATTTTTTCTTTTTAAACTTCTTGGTTAGTCTGTTGTTGGTCTCATCTGTTATCCTCTGCCTCAGCCACCTATAACATGGTACAATTGCTTACAGTTGTTTTTGACAAATGCCTTTGGGGAAAAGGCTTTTTTTGCACTGAGTACACTCTTAGGATAGCTTTGGGAGTGGGGTCTTCCAGGAAACCACCAGACATGTCAAATAATGAACAGTCCTCTGAGGATGCAGTAGTAAAGGAACTGTCGCCCTTATCTGCCCCTCTTGGGTAACTACCAGGCTGCTAGTTTTCACCAGACTTGTGGACTGTTGGTTTTCAAGTCTACTGTGTTGGGAGGATGGGAAAAGGGCAGAATCGATGCCACAGAGTTTGCTGGTCTCATCAAGATTAGCCATCTTTCTTGAATAAGCTCTCCCCAGATTGCTGCAAGCCTTTGGTTAATTTCTAGTGTTAGGAAAATGTTGACTGTTTTTGTCAGTTTTCTTTTTCGTGTTATGGAGATGATTTTCGAATGTCCTTATTTTCGTATTTTTACTGATGTCTTACAGCTGAATTTTCAGGGTACTTTTATATTTTAGATATGAGTGTTTTGTCAGGTATGTGACTTGTACACATTTTCTCCAAATCTGTCACTAGCTTTTTAATCCTCTTCATAGACTCTCTCACCAACTAAAATATTTTGTTTTGATGAAGTCTAGTTTATCAGATTTTAATTCTAAGGGTCATGCATTTGTTATTTCTAAGAACACTTTTCTATCTTTAGAGCCCAATGATTTTTTTCTGTCTTCTACAAGATTAACACTATTATATTTTACATGTAAACTTATAATTTGCTTTGAAATAAACACTGATATAGAATGTCAGATTTGAGTCAGTGTTTTTTTTTTCTCTTCACATATATCCGGTTGTTCCAGCACCATTTGTTGTAAAGACTTTTTTTCTTATTGAATTGCGTTTGCAATTTTGTCAAGAAATCAGTTAGCACTCTTCAGGTAGACTGTAGTATAATTTGGGGGAGGTTTCAGAGGGATGGATATAAGAAGATAAAAATCATTTTCTTATATAGGAAAATAATAAGATCCAAAAATGAAAAATAAAGATATGAATGTATTTAGAAATTGGGGTAGAGAAGGCAATGGTACCCCACTCCAGTACTCCTGCCTGGAAAATCCCATGGATGGAGCAGCCTGGTAGGCTGCAGTCCATGGGGTCGCTGAGGGTTGGACACGACTGAGCTACTTCACTTTCACTTTTGACTTTCCTGCATTGGAGAAGGAAGTGGCAACCCACTCCAGTGTTCTTGCCTGGAGAATCCCAGGGACGGGGGAGCCTGGTGTGCTGCCATCTATGGGGTCACACAGAGTCAGACACGACTGAAGTGACTTAGCAGCAGCAGAAATTGGGGTGGGATTTCACTGGTTCTGTTTTTCATAACATGCTTTATTTGATTTTTAAAATATGTATTTGTATATTTTTGATTAAAATAAAAACAAAATACTGTAGGATAATGCTAACACCTTACTTAGGGGAACGTCCAAAGCCTTAAATGTCTAAATTTTCAGTTTTGAAACATTTTTTACTGTGGAAAGAATGCTCAGAATAGTACATGGAAAAAGGTCCAACTTAAGTATTCAAAAGTACATGTGTGCTTAATCACCCCTGTCAAAAATTAAAACATTGCCAGATCCTCTACTTTCCTTCTCTGCTGGGGAATTACCTCCTATGTTTTCTGATACTAATTTTTTTGCCTTACATTTTTGCCATCAAAAAACACATTTTTGACATTTTTTTCTGTTAATGAAATTTATACAAACAGATTCTGGCTTTTCCAGCTTTATGAGATTTAGTCCTATTGTTGCATATGACTGTAGCTGATTAATTTTCATTGCTGTACAGTATATTAATACTCCGTAGTTCATTCTGTTTTTGGTGGAAATTTGACTTGTTTCCATTTTTAGACAGTTGTAAATAATGCTATGCATTTACTTATACATGTCTCCTAGTACACACATGCACACCTGTATGTTTAGTAAATACCTAGGAATTTAATAGCTTGGTTTTAGAGTGGAGAACCCTATGGACAAAGGAGCCTGGTGGGCTGTAGTCCATAGAGTCACGAAGAGTCAGACATGACTGAAGTGAGTAAGCACACAGAGTATAAGTTCTATTTCAGAAGCTATTCAACATTTTTTTTCCTGAAGGGTTTGTAACAGTTTATAATCATCAGCAGAGTTCCTTTTGTACTGTATCTTCTGCAGCACTTTATATTGTTAATATTTAATTTTAGTCATACTAGAGGGTATGGTGCACTGTCTCTTAGTGGTTTTACTTTCTATTTCCCTGATTGCAAATGTGATTGAATACCTTGTTAATATGTTTCTGACAAGATTTCATAATTACTTTGTGTGTATTTCAAAAGAATGTGTAATCTTCAGTTTTTTGGGTGCAGTATTTATGTGTTTGTTAAGTCATTTTGTTAATCATGTTGTTCAAAACTTCTACATCCCTACCTGGTTAATTTCTGCATACTGGGTCTATTAGAGAGAGATGTTAAAATCTTCTACTGTGGTTATGGATTTGCTTTGCTGTCCATTTTTGGTTTATATATTGGAATCTGTATGGTTGGGGAACATAAATTTAGAATTGTTTCATGTTTCTGATGAGTTAAAACTTTTATCATTGTTGATTCTTACTACCTTTGGTGATACTTTTTGCTTTGAAGTCTGCTTTTATTGCTAATAACATAGCTACACAAACCTTCTTATAGTTAATGTTTGTGTGGTTTGTTTTCTCCCTGCAACCATTTATTTAAAATTTTTCTGCCCCCTATGTTTTACAACTGTTTTATGAATACACCATATCATTGTTGTTTTACTTTCAGTCCCATCTAACACTTAGTCTTTTAATTATAACATAAGAATTCATTCATATTTCATAAATGAATGGTTATCAGGATTTAAATTATCTTATTATGTGCTTTCTATTGTGACTGTTGTATTATTTTTCTCAAGAATGCTTTCTTTTTTTTGTTCACTAATTTTATTACTTGTTCCTTTCCCCATTTTTTTTTAAACTATTTTGTCTGCTAGCCACAAATCTAATTTTTGTTTATTGGAAAATACTTGTTTTTCTTTTTTGAAGAGTAGCATCACTGAACATGAAGATGTTCCAGTATCCACTTTTTTTCTGGTGATAAGTCAGCCATTAGTTGCATTGTCATTTCTCATGTATAACCAGTCACTTTTTTCTGGCTGCACTTAAGGTATTTTTTTGGCCTTTAGTAGATGGACTATGTATGATATATACTGTAGAAGTGATTCTTCATATTCATCATGCTTGGGTTTGTTGAGATTCTTGGATCTACAAGGTAATATTTTATACCAAATTTGAGAGGTTTTTGTTCATTGTTTCTTTAGGAAAAACTATTGTGTACCTTTTTTACTCTTCTTGCTCTCTTTCTGTTACATCTTATTGTACATACATGTTGAATTGAGTTTCATCTATTTTGAACTGCCTCATAGTGTTCTATACTGGTCTCTGAGACTCTTAATTTTTCTTCAGTAGTTTTAACTCTGTGTTTTTTGGATTGAATAGTTTTATTGGTCTATCTTCAAGCTCACCAATTCTTTCTTCTTCCATCTCTAATCACCTCCTTATGGTAAATTTTTATTTTTATTTTTATTTTTGTCAGCTTTTTCTTTCTTATAGTCTCTTTTTGAATGTGTGTTCTTTTAATTCTCATACTTAAAATAGCTGCTTGGAGTTCTTTATATGCTAACACTTAGATTCTATATTCTGAGTACTCAGAATTGTATCTCTTAACACCCCTTTTTTCCTTAATATGGATCACTGTTTCCTGTTTCTTTGTAAATCATGCAGTTTTTGCCTGAAAACTGAACTTTATGATTATGTTTTAGTGTCTGGACTCTTAACGTTCTGAGAATTCTTGGGTGAAGTTTATAGACAGATTTTGAAGCTTGCTTATGGTTTACCTATTTCTAGAGATTCTGCTGATTCCCAACTGTTCTGCTGGACTTGGATTCTGTCCTCTGACATTTCAACCTTGTAGGGCTTCAGCTTTTGCTGCCAAAACTGTGCACAGTGGAATGTATCCTGTTGAAAAAACATCACACTCACAGTAAAGCTCTGTTCAAGTGTAAGCTTTCTCTCCAGCCTCTGTCAACTTTTTCCCCTCAACTTCTTCAGTTTTCCTCTGTGCATACATAGTTTTATCAGTCATCCAGTGATTTAGGCAAAGTTTATCCTGAGAATTTTTGTTACATTTCTCTTTTGGTTCTCTCCCTGCCATGCTTTCTCCATTTAAATTTCCAGTTGTTTTTCCATGCCTCAATTCTGAGCCCTGAGATGATGTTATCTTTCTCCAGAGATAATTTTTGTTTGCTCATGCTACTCCTGGAGTCTCTAACATTCTGGGGTTACCTTAATTATGTGTTAAGGATTGAGTTTTGTGTGTGTTTTTTTTTTTTTAATCTGGCTACTTAAATGTCTTCAGGTGGGGTTGCAGTGTATGCAAGAACTTTTTTTTACTTCTGGTTCACTAGAGTATAATCTTTTAGGAACTCGACTCAAAGAGTGGGCAACATTTACTTTGGTTTTAACCAGTTCTGAACCTTGCGATCTCAGTTTGATCCCACTAGCTCTAGAGCAATGTCAGAAATAGTGATCAGTTTCTCAACTGCATCATCTGGATTAGCAAATAAGCCCAAGGTAAAAGCATCCTTAGGTGCTAGGTTTATATCTCTAGGTCACCATCTTGTCTTGGATCTTGGCCTGATCATTCTTTACTGTTGTATTAGCTTTTTGATGCCACCAAATTGACAGTTTTTAATATTTTGCTGTTTTTTTCTAGTAGGTCTCAGTGAGTCAATTGATAAATATTACCTATTCTGCTGTTATTGCAGCTATTTGAATTGACATGTTTGAATCAATGGATGTAAATGATAGGATAATGTCTCCATCCCTTGACTTTGATTTTTTTCCTGTGGTGAATTCATTCCTAAGTGTGTTACCTCCACGAGGTGGCAAAGATGGGCACTACCTGCTGTGATCTACATCATTGTCATAGCCATTATTTCCACTGAAGAGTATACCTTTCCCAGTAGTCCTTGCAGGTATTTCCAAATTTCCCATTCTGGCTACATTGCCATCCATAATATAATAATGGTAGCTAGGAGCAAAAGGCACTCTGATCAGTCTAGGTATCATTTGTTCATACCTTGATCCAGGAGCTTAAGATTGGTGCAGTTGTAACAGTTACATATTAATACTGTTTCCCAAAGGAAGATACCATTAGCATAAATAGGAAAAAGAATGTTGGGCAAAGAAGCAGATTGTTTTGTAACAGTTTTTGTAGATTTATAGCATATCCTGAAAGATTTGATTGTATTGTTGGATCCAGTAAAACTACCTTGCAACACAATTTTGTGAGAGATTGTAGTTGACTGATAACTTGTTAAAATTATTTTGCTCAGTTGTGTATCTCTGAGACTGACAAACTGTGACAGATATTTTCTAGAGTCACTGTTAGTAAAAGAATAAAAGAGACTTTTATTCCTCCTCTTCCCATTGTTTTCAAAAGTTGAGAGACCTACGTTTGTTGTTAATCTGCAGTAACTCCGTATAATATGTTATCTTTAAAATAGGGTTGCTGTATCAGTTGGCTATTGCTGTGTAATAAATTACTCTAGAACTTGACATAAAACAAACATTTATTATTAGAGTAAGTCTATGAATCAGGCAGTATTTCTCGTCTTGGTAGGGCTCGTTTAAGTCCGCATTCAGAACCAGGTCAGGAGAATGATTCTGCCACTGTTGGATGGGGTTCTCTAGGATGGACTGTTGTGGGACATCTGGGCTTTCCTCTTGTCCTCTAGCAGGTTAGAGTGGGTTTGTTCTCATGGTAGTGGCAGGATTGCAAGAGAGCAGCGACATACATGGCCTCTTGAAGCCTAGCTGAGAACTGGCAAACTGTGACATTTGCTACATTCTGTTTGATCTTCCTTAAAAGGTCAAGCCTGGAGTAAACAGGGCTATGGAAAGATCTGTTGGCAGTGTTAGTTGCTCAGTCATGTCTGACTCTCTTTGTGACCCCATGGACTGTAGTCTACCAGGCTCCTCCCTCCATAGAATTCTCCAGGCAAGAATATTGGAGTGGGTAGCTATTCCCTTCTCCAGGGGATTTTCCTGACCCAGGGATTGAACCCAAGTCTTCTGCACTGCAGACAGATTCTTTACAGGCAGTCTGAGTGACCAAGGAAACCCACCTCTTGGTAGGGGAAACTGCAAAGTCTCATTGCCAAGTGCATTATTCATGTACCTCATGAATAATGAATAGGATGGTACAGAATTGGGGTTATTTTTGCAGACAGGCTTTTGATTCATGCTGTAGAATTTTTGATGTTATTTTGTTCTAAATTGCTCCCCATTATATTTCAGTAGGAATTGTGTTTAAGAGTAGACGTTGTTACAAGTGTAAATTAAATACATTGATCTGTCCAGTAGTCAAGATGACTTATACTTGTTTCATGGAATGTGTCTGATGGGGTTTTGTAAGCATTGTTCATGGACTGAGTTATCAGTTGTAGGTAATTGAAATGCCTGTTGTAGTACCAGTTGTAAGTATTAATAGATGATTATACTGTTACTCTTTTGATTATAAATGACAATTTCTTGTGTTTATCATTTTTATTATTATACTAACCTTCTTAATTGACTTTATTTTCCCCTGCATATTATTCTTTGCATATTGTGATATTTTAAACAGATTTATTGAAGTACAATTGATATATACTAAATCACACAGGTTTAAAGTGTGCAATTTGAATAGATTTGATATCTGTATATACCCATGAAGTCATCACAAGATAACAAACATATCCTTTATCTTCCGAAGTTTCCTTGTGCCCCTTTGTAATCTTTTCCTATTTATTGCTTCTTCTGTAATGCACAATGACTGATCTGCTTTCTGTCACTTGATACGTTAATTTGAATTTTCTAGAATTTTATGTGGATGAAGCTGTGCATTGTGAGATCTTTTTGTCTGCTTTTTTCCACTCAGCATGATTATTTTCACATACATCTGTGTTGCATGTGTCATTAGTTAAATTCTACTCTGTTCATTGTATATAACTTAAGGCTTTATATGTTGTTGGATATTTTCCCCTCAGCTTTTGGCTGTTACAAATAAAGATGATCATTTGTATGTAAGCCTTTGTGTGAACATATGCTTTGTTTCTTTGGGTAAACACCTACTAAGTGTTTGATATTTTAAGATATGGTGGTACTGTTTTTACAAAGTGATTGTACCATTTTATCTTCCTGCATGTATGTATTAGCATTTCAGTTGTGTAGTGATAACTCATGGTTTTAACTTGCATTTCCATGTTGACAAATGATACTAAGCATGTTTTCATGTACTTATTTTCATTCATGTATCTTTGATGAAATGCTGCTTCAAATCTTCTGCCTGTTTTATAATTTAGTTGTTTTTTTGTTATAATTGAGGTTTTAAAAACAGATTTGTTTATTGGTGGATATAATTGACACGTTTAAAGTGTATAGTATGATAAGTTTATATATATACACACACACATACACACATAACATACACTCAGGAAGTCATTACTACAACCAAGATAATGAATATATTTATCACCCCCAAAAGTTTCCTCTTGCCATTTTGTAATTCTTTCTTTTCAGCTGTATCCCCCTTTTGGGTATGATCCAGATCTGTAGAATTTTGCATTATGAAACTGAAACTCTACCATTAAAGCACAATTTTTTATCCCCCTCATCCTTAACCCTTGGCCGCCACCTTTCTGCTCTTTTGTTCTGTTATCTTGACTATGTTAAATACCTCATATGAGTGAAATCATACAATATTTATTTTGTAATTGGCTTATTTCACTTAGCATAATGTTCTCAAGTTCATCCATGATGTAGCATGTAACAAGATTTTCTTCATTTTTAAAGACTACTTAATATTCCATTGTATGTATATACCATATTTCCTTTATTCATTCATCTGCTGCTGAGCATTGAGTTTGCTTCTGTCTCTTGAATAATGCTACAGGACACATGAGTATATAAATATCTCTTTGAGATCCTGTTGTACTTTGAATTATTTTGGTATATACCCAAAGCTAAGATTACTGGGTCATATGCTAATTCTGTTTTTAATTTTTTGAGATACTGCTTTACTATTTTCTGTAATTGTACCACTTTACATTCCCCCCTACATTACACAAGAGTTCCAATTCTCTGTATCCTTTCCAGCACTTATTATTTTCTATTCTTTTGGTAGTGGCCATTTTATTGAGATATGAAATATCTCATTGTGGTTTTGATTTGCATTTTTCTTATGATTAGCAGCATTGAACATCTTTTCATATATTCTCTGGACATTTGTATATTTGTCTATTCAGATCTTTTACCTGTTTTTAAATAGGATTGTTTTTGTATTTTTGTTGTTGAGTTGTAAATGTTACTTACATATTTTGGGTATTTAACCCCTTACCAAAAATACGATTTGTAAAAATTTTTTCTCATTCTGTAGATTGCCTGTTCACTGTGTTGGTTGATTCCTTTGATGAAGAGGAATTTTTAATTTTGAGGTAGTCTGCCTTGTCTATTTTTGCTTTTGTTGTCTCTGCTTTTGGTGTCATATTCAAGAAATCAATGCCCAAAACTCAGTGTCATGAAACTTTTGGCCTTTTTCTTCTCAGGATTTTAGCTGTCATGTTTAGGTCTTTGATTTGTTTTAAGTTTATTTTTTAATGTCATGTTAGGTAAAGATCCAACTTCATTCTTTTGCATGTTTTGATCCAGTTGCCCAGCATTATTTGTTGAAGAGACGTCCTTTCCCTGTTGTGTACTGTTGACATCATTATCAAAAATCATTTGACCACACATGCATGAGTTTATTTCTGGACTCACTCTTCTCTTTCTTTGGTTTATATGTCTGACTTTATGTCAGTCCCACACTGTCTTGCTTACTGTTGCTTTGTAATATGTTTTGAAATGAGGAAGTGTGAGACTTAATATGTAGAAACACAACTGATATTTGTGTGTTGTTTTTATATCCTGCAAAATTGCTGAGACCATTTACTAGCTTTAACATTTTTAAAGAATCTTCAGGATTTTCTATGTATAAGATCATGTCATCAGCAAATGGGTAACTTTATTTCCTTATTTCTAATTTGTGTGCCTTTTATTTTAATTTTTTCCTGTCTAATTGCTCTGGTTTGTACTTCTAGTACTGTGTTGAATAGAAGTAGCAAATGTGGGCATCCTTACCACCTTTTTGCTCTCAAAAAGCTTTCAATCTTTCGCTAGAGTATGATGTTAACGGTTGATTTTTCTCATGTGACTTTTACTGTGTTGAAGTGGTTTCCTTCTGTTAATAGTTTATTGCATGTTCCTACCTGAAATGATTTTGAGTTTTGTCAAATGTTTTTTTCCCCATCAAGATGGTCACTTGGTTTCTGTCCTTCCGTCTATTAATGTGATGTATTTCATCAATTGATTTTTTGTCTGTTGAACCATCCTTGCCTTCCAGGAGTAAATCCAATTTGGTCACGGTGAATATCATTCAGTTTGCTGGTGTTTTGTTGAGGAGTTTTGCAAATACTCATATATGTCTGTAGTTTTCTTGTGTCTTTGTCTTTGGTATCACATACTGCTGATCTCATTACTCTTAATGAGAATGAGTTTGCATATGTTCTTTTGTGTTCAGTTTTTTAGAAGAGTTTGAGGAGAATTCTTGCTTAAATAGTTGGTAGAATTACTCAGTGAAATCATCTGGTTCTTCACTGAGAGGGTTTTGATTATTGCTTCAGTCTCCTTACCTAGTTATAGATCTGTTCAGATTTTTTAGTGCTTCATGATTTGGTCATCATAGATTGTGTGTTTATTGGTATATAATTGTTCATAGTAATCTCATAATTCTTTGGCATTTGTTGTAATGTCCCCTCTTTTATTTATGATTTTGTTTGAATAATCTCTCTTATTTTCTTAGTCTAAGAATTTGTCAGTTTTGTTGATTATAAAAAACAACTCATTTTTTACTAACTTTTGGTTTTCTTATATAAGTATAAAATTAAGCTGATGATTTAAGATCTTCTTTTTTAAATGTGAGCATATAAACTTTCCTCTTAGTACTGCTGTCACTGTATCCCATTAGTTTTGGTATGTTGTGTTTTCAAAATATTTTCTAAATTCACTTGTGATTTATTCTTCGACCCATTGGTTGTTTAAGAGTTAGTTGTTTCATTTGCTGTATTTATGGATCTTATTTTCCTTTTGCTGTTGATTTTTAGTTTCATTCCATTGTTGTGAGAGAAGATAGTTGGCATGAGTTCGGTCTTAAATTTGGTAAGATTTGTTTTGTGGCCTACTTTACATATATTTTTGCTGTTATCTGCATTTGGGGTTTCATTCTGAAGCTGTTTCTAATTTGTCAGTGTTTAATTTTCTGAAATATGTTCATGCCTTTTCTGTAC
The DNA here is from genome assembly GCF_029378745.1 of Bos indicus. Taxonomy (NCBI): domain Eukaryota; kingdom Metazoa; phylum Chordata; class Mammalia; order Artiodactyla; family Bovidae; genus Bos; species Bos indicus. The sequence continues at coordinate 52,700,838 of NC_091762.1, forward strand.
ACTGAAAATAACTTGAAAAATGAAGACATTACTTATCAGAAATTTTAGATTTATAGAAAATTTGAATAGAAAGTATAGAGTTCCCACTCTACCCTTCCTCCCCCGTGGACACTTTGTTTTCTGTATTAACAACTTACCTTAATATGGTACAATTGTTACAATTAGTGAACCAATATTGTTACATCATTATTAACTAAAGATCATAGTTTATTCAGATTTTCTTAGTTTTTACCTAATGTTATTTTTCTCTTCCAGGATCCCATTCAGGATACTGCATTATGTTTAGTTGTCATTTCTCATTAGACTTTTTAAGACTGTATTTTTAATGACTTTGACAGTTTTGAGGAATATTGGTTAGGTATATTATAGGATTTTCCTGTATCAGAATTTGTCTGATGTTTTTCTTAAGATTAGAGTGGGATTGTGGGTTTTAGGGAGGATATATTTGACATTTTAGTGAAATAAAACCAGTTCTATTAGTTACTTAAGTGTTCTTTCTGTATCTCCTTCCAGTATTCACCTAAAGAATATCCTAATTATATTATACTTTAGGTATGGATTTAAAGGGAACTTCCTGTCTAGTATTAGACACTCATCCCTGTCTGACTGTTTGCGACCTCATGGACTATATAGCCCACCGGGCTCCCCCGTCCATGGAATTCTCCAGGCAAGAGTACTGGGGTGAGTTGCCATGACCTTGTCTAGGGGATCTTCCCAACTCAGGGATCATATGCAGGTTTCCTTCATTGCAGGCAGATTCTTTACCATTTGAGCCACCAGGGAAGCCTACTTCCTATCAAACTTTCTTATAAGATACTCCCTTTAAACAAGATAGTGTTTATAATGGCCTGGTTTGTCTCTTTGAGGAACAAATACAATTAAAAGTGGGCTTTTCCCAGACTTTGAAATATAACTGTGAACAGAGCAAGATAAAGAAATTAAACTGTTAAACTCTTAAAGAATCAGCCTGCCAATGTAAGAGACCTGGGTTCAGTCCCTGGGTTGGGAAGATCCCCTTGGAGAAGGGAATGACTATCCACTCCAGTATTCTTGTCTGGATAATCCCAAGGACAGAGGACCGTGGTGGACTACATACAGTCCATGGGGTTGGAAAGTGTCAGACACGACTGAGTGACTAGCACACAAATTCAAAAAATTAGTTATTGTGTGTAATATTTGTATATGCTTTTGTGCAAACATGTGTATCTTTTTGGGAGAAGGCAATGGCACCCTACTCCAGTACTCTTGCCTGGAAAATCCCATGGACAGAGGAGCCTGGTGGGCTGCAGTCCATGGGTTCGCTAAGAGTCGGACATGACTAAGCGACTTCACTTTTACTTTTCACTTTCTTGCATTGGAGAAGGAAATGGCAACCCACTCCAGTGTTCTTGCCTGGAGAATCCCAGGGACGGAGGAGCCTGGTGGGCTGCCGTCTATGGGGTCACACAGAGTTGGACACGACTGAAGTGACTTAGCAGCAGCAGCATATCTATTTGTATTAGTTGGCTAGGGCTACTGTAATAAAAGACCACAGACTAGGTGGCTTAAACTACAGAAATACATTGTCTCACAACTCTAGAGGCTAAAAGTCCAAGATTTGATCGTTAGGTTTGGCTTCCCCTGAGGCCTCTCTCCTTGCAGATGTCAGTCTTCTCACTACGTCTTCACAGGGCCTTTCCTCTGTGCCTATATCCCTGGTATCTCTCTCTTGTTAATTAATATAAGAACACCAGTCATATTGGATTAGGGCCCTATCCTTATGACCCTATTTAACCTTTATTACTTCCTTACAGGCCCTGTCTCCAAATATAAATTATATTGGGAGTTAGAGCTTCAACACACAAATTTTATAGGGATACAGTTCAGTCTGTAACAAGTTTTATATAGTGTTTCTGATTTATCTCCCAGAGAACTTGGCATCTTCAGTATGTTTATTTTCTAGGCTGCTCTCACAAATTACCACAAACTAGATTGCTTGAAATAACAGAAATTTAATTCTGTCACAGTTCTGAAAGCCAGAAGTCTGAAATCAGTATCACTGGGCAGAAGTCAAGGTGTCATCAGTGATGTTCTCTGTACAGAAGAATCTCTTCTTTGTCCCAATTCCTGGCTATGGCTGCAGTCTTCAAGGCCAGTGTTTTCTGATCTCTGTGCTCTGACTTCACCTTCTCAGTGTGTCGTCAAATTTTTCCATGTCTCCCACTTTATAAGTGATTGCATTTAGGGCCCACGTAGATAATCCAGGATAGTCTCTCCATCTCAAAATCTTTAATGTAAATCACACCTGCAAAGACTTTTTTTCCCTCTTGCCATATAAAATAAACTTCACAGATTTGAGGGAGTAGGATGTGGATATCTTTTGTAGGACCGTTTTTTAGCCTGTCATACTGAGCATCTCATAGTAGACTTGTGATGTTCTCAGTTTGATTTATAGTTTAGTTTGTAATAGGTCTCTACAGTTTTGGGTGGGTGAAGGCTGGTGGCAGTGGGTGGTAAAATATTTTCATCTCTTCTAAACATTATGTGTGAAACTGGATGTCTGTGTTCTCAGTGGGTGGTCCAAGAAGTATCAGCATCAGCATGACCTTAGGAAGTTCAGAAATCCAAAATGGTCAGCTGGACTTCCCTTGTGGCTTAGCTGGTAAAGAATCTGCCTGCAATGAAGGGTTCAATTCCTGTGTTGGGAAGATTTCCCTGGAGAAGGGAAAGACTACCCACTCCAGTATTCTGGCCTGGAGAGTTCCTTGGACTGTATAGAGTCCATGGGGTCACAAAGAGTTGGTCGGAAAGGACTGAGTGATTTTCACTTTCACAGTCTTACACTTGCTAAATCAGGAACTCTGAGAGTAGAGCCTAGCCATGTTTGCATAATAAGCCTTCTGGGTGATTCCCATGTACATTGAAGTTTGAGAACCACTTTTCTAGACTGTAGACATTATTAATGTTAAAACCATATTCACCTTCCTCTACAATGTTTTTTGTGCTTAATGGTAACACTTAAATTAGTCTAGCATCATCGTCCACAAACTGTTTTCTGTAGAGATAGAAACATATAGTACCAAATCTTAGTACTGTTCCTCAGTGAAATTAATTCATTTACTCAATAAAAGGTTGCACCGGACTCATTGTCAGTTGTATATTTACTTAGATGTAGTCATTTTATAAAGTAACGTTACTGACATCCAGAAATGATAGGAATTTTTTCTCTAGTCTTTAAACATGTGAATTGAATTCATTAGACTGAATTTTACTTTCCTACCTTCTGTATCCTATGTACATGTGGGGATACAATGTAAAATTTCTAATCTTTCAGCTTGCCTACACTACATTGTTAGGCTTTTATTATGTGCTATCCAGTGAAAGTGCTGAAGTGAGATTAATTATTTTGCTCAATGTGTCCACAGTGTAGCTCAGAAAACCCACAAGTAAATAGTTTATATAGAGCTATCACTAGTTGCTATTTGAGAAATCACTAGTTGTAATTGAGAAACACAGCTTCACATAGTTGAAGAAATTAAAGAAGGATCTGCCAGGGTGACTAAACTAAATATTGAAAAACTAGTATAAGGGTGTTAGCAAGGTTAAGGAGAAATAAAAAGTAAGTATAGTTCACCATGCGAAAAGGCTGAGAGAGCTTAGGGGCTCTTCTGGGAGTTGAAGGGGTTTCGTAGAAATATGAAGTGAGGAAGAGAGTAAAGACTAGAGAGATAGATGAGACTGAGGTCACTGATGAGTACTATGAAAGACTTGAGGCATAGATGTGATTCTTCAGGGTAGCCATTGGGAAATGATTACTTATAGCATTTGGGAAGGATAAATTGAGTGCATAGTGAGTCTAGAAATACAACAGTTACAGTAATCTAGGTGAGAATAGTAGTAGTTGTGGTGGTGACAGAATAAAAATTCAGAAGAGTAACAAGCTGATTTTCAGGAAGGGTGAGAGCTGAAGTGTAGAATTCAGAGTAGTATATATTAAGTTTCAGAATTTGTGGAGTGTGATAAACTTAGGGGTAGGTAGATTTTTGACAAGTAAATTTTCAGTGGAGTGTTAGACTGAAGGTCACATTATACTGGATTGAAGGTTAAATTGAGGAAGCAAGAGTGTATCAGTATTCACTGTTCTCTACAATTATCTTCCCTGGCATTTAGTAAATGTTTAATCAATGTTAGCCATTATTATGGCCACTATTAATATATACTTTAATGACATCTCTTTTTTTTAAACTTTTTGGTGTATTTTTGGCATGTATGTAATATTAGATAAGCATTGACATAGAAGTGTGTGTTTTATTCAGAAATATTTTAATTATTTGCCATACTATTAATATTAATGGAAACAGCACTAAGAAGTTTGTTTCTCAGTTGAATAGATAATTATTCCTCAAAGGTAGCTGGCAGTAGTTTCTTGAAAGTTACTGTAATAATTTAATTTATGGTTGTTAATTTAAAAAATAGTATATCATAGATATAATTATTCATACCTGAAGCAGAAAAACTAAATGATTGCCTTTACATGTATTCTTTCAGGTTTGATTTAATTTCGAATGAGATTGTTCTTGCAGCGAGATGTTAATAAGACAAAATCTAGGTAAGTAGAAGATGACTTTGTTAAATATTACAAATCAAAATAGGAATAATACAAAAATTTATGTTTAAAAAGCATACCTCCAAATCCAAGGCAATGAGTCTTTAAATAAAATTTTGAAATACAAAGAAACAGCTTTTTTATTCACTTGGTCCGTTTGATTTGATGGAAGTAAAAACACAGCTGTCAAATAGTAGAACTACATTCTTAATTTTCCTCCTTTTATATTGTGATTAACTTAAGTATGCGGTTTCCAGTGACCCTTAAACATGTTTGAAAATCAGTTGATATTTGGTTTAGCTACTTGGAATCCAGCTCAATAAGACATTTGCTTAGATTTCTTCCGTGTTCCCTTCTTAAACTTCTTGAGTCATCTTTGCTTTTGTAAAATTTACTTTCTTATTTCCATTAACAGAACACTTCCACAGTTATTTAAATTTGTCAAATTATGACTTACATTAATGTAATGTTCAGAGTTATAAATGATTGTTTTAATATTTTTTGTATTTCTACTGAATAACTTCTGATTTAGCATTCATATTTTAATTTTTTAAGACTGTCAACTTTAGAATTGAATTGTGATCATGTACTTTTGGTCTGATATGTGAAAGATTGCTTTTTTAATAATATAAATTAAGATGTTAAAAGGATGCATTTACTAATCTGTTGGTAAGTAAACATGGCTTCAGGATATAAACAGATGAAAAAGAATACTTTGATTACATTAAAATTAACTCAGGTCTTTCTGAATCTAACTAGATGTTTCAGCTGTCAAAACCTTGCTGATCTCAGTGGTTTAAAAAAAAAGCCTAGGATGAGAAGTGCTGTAGTTGAGTAATGTGCAGTTAAATAGTGTATTCTCAATTAGTGGTTTAGTCATAATTTGAAGGGACGTTTCCATTTTATTGGTATTATGCTATAGTAATAGTGGTAATTTGGAGAATACTTACTATATTAAGTGCTTCTCATGCCTTATTAGTCTTTACAGTACATCTTATAAGGTAGATACTGATGTCTATAAAACTTTAATTTTTTGGTTAATAGTGAACTATTTCCTTTTTTTTTTTAAGAAACTATTTTCACAGCATTTATTATAAGGAACATTTGCCTGTATATCTTTCTGAAGTTAGTTGAATACAGTGTTTATTAGGGTGTTTATTCTGATTTCTTACAAGTTAGATATTGCTCATAGGATGACACTGGTTTTAACTAACTCTGGTTTTGTGTGTGCTCAGTTGTTCAGTCATGTTGACTCTTTGTGGTTCCATGCACTGTAGCCTGTCAGGCTCCTCTGTCCATGGAATTTTCCAGCAAGAATATTGGAGTAGGTTGACATTTCCTCCTGCAGAGGATCTTCCTCACCCAGGCACTGAATCCAAGTCTCCTGTGTCTCCTGTATTGGCAGGCGGATTCTTTACCACTGCACCACCATTTTATTCCAGCACAATTACATATGCATTTTCTTTTTTGTTAAGGTATAATTTACATTTTTATTAGATCATGTATGGTAAAATGTGGAAAATTTAAAGTATAGAGCTAAATAAGTTTTTTACATGTATAATCACTGTGTAGTTTAAGATGTTGAACACTCATTGTCTCAGAAAGTTCCTCGTGCTCTTTCCTTTCCAATCCAGTAGCCTTTCCCCCAAGGTGAGCATCTTTCTAAATTCTGTCAGCATAGCCTAGTTTTGCCTGTTTTTGAATTTTATGTACATAGAATTATATAATATATACTCCTATACCTGGCTGTTTTCATTTAACACAAATGTTTCATCCATATTGTTGCATTAGCAGTTTATTATTTTTTATTGCTAAGTAATATTCTATTGTGTTAACATAAATTTAGGTTTTCTCTATAATTTTGTTTCTTGTATTCTCCATGTCTCTGACCTCACTTGCCAACTTTCTGCATTGCTTTCTTTCCGCTAGTTGTCTCCTTCTTTGTCCCCCATCACCTGCACAGTAAAATGTAAACTCATAACATGTTATATAATTATCTCATTGCAGCTATTCTAGAATTATCTGAATAAACTAAGCATGATGTTTATATTCTTAGTTTTAGTTCCATGTATATGTTGTCATTGTTCCCCCACCCTCTTGTCTCCCCAACTGTCAATATATTTTCTCCTGGTTGTCAGCTTATCTTTTGAAATAGTTCATCTCAAGCATCATCTTGTCGTTTGAGCCAGACCTGTCCATTCCACAGTAGTCTGTTTTCTTTACTAGACTGTGAGTTCTTTGAGGGTCAAGACCATCTCCATGGAAAAGGAATGCAAAAAAGGAAAATGGCTGTCTGAGGAGGCCTTACAAATAGCTGTGAAAAGAGAAGCGAAAAGCAAAGGAGAAAAGAAAAGATATAAGCATCTGAATGCAGAGTTTCAAATAGCAAGGAGAGATAAGAAAGCCTTCCTCAGCGATCAATGCAAAGAAATAGAGGAAAACAACAGAATGGAAAAGACTAGAGATCTCTTCAAGAAAATTAGAGATACCAAGGGAACATTTCATGCAAAGATGGGCTCGATAAAGGACAGAAATGGTATGGACCTAACAGAAGCAGAAGATACTAAAAAGAAGTGGCAAGAACACACAGAAGAACTGTACAAAAAAGATCTTCATGACCCAGATAATCATGATGGTGTAATCACTAACCTAGAGCCAGACATCCCAGAATGTGAAGTCAAATAGGCCTTAGAAAGCATCACTGCGAACAAAGCTAGTGGAGGTGATGGAATTCCAGTTGAGCTATTTCAAATCCTGAAAGATGATGCTATGAAAATGCTATGCTCAATATGCTAGCACATTTGTAAAACTCAGTAGTGGCAACAGGACTGGAAAAGGTCAGTCTTCATTCCAATCCCAAAGGCAATGCCAAAGAATGCTCAAACTACCACACAGTTGCACTCATCTTACATGATAATAAATTAATGCTCAAAATTCTCCAAGCCAGGCTTCAGCAATACGTGAACTGTGAAGTTCCAGAGGTTCAAGCTGGTTTTAGGAGGAACCAGAGATCAAATTGCCAGCATCCGTTGGATCATCAAAAAAGCAAGAGAGTCCCAGAGAAACATCTATTTCTGCTTTATTGAATATGTCAAACCTTTTGACTGTGTGGATCACAAGAAACTGTGGAAAATTCTGAAAGAGATGGGCATAGCAGACCACCTGACCTGCCTCTTGAGAAACCTATATGCGGGTCAGGAAGCAACAGTTAGAACTGGACATGGAACAACAGACTGGTTCCAAATAGGAAAAGGAGTGTGTCAAGGCTGTATATTGTCACCCTGCTTGTTTAACTTATATGCAGAGTACATCATGAGAAATGCTGGGCTGAATGAAGTACAAGCTGGAATCAAGATTGCCGGGAGAAATCTCAATAACCTCAGATATGCAGATGACACCACCCTTATGGCAGAAAGTGAAGAGGAACTAAAAAGCCTCTTGATGAAAGTGAAAGAGGAGAGTGAAAAAGTTGGCTTAAAGCTCAACATTCAGAAAATGAAGATCATGGCATCTGGTCCCATCACTTCATGAGAAACAGACAGGGAAACAGTGGAAACAGTGTCAGACTTTATTTTTCTGGGCTCCAAAATCACTGCAGATGGTGATTGCAGCCATGAAATTAAAAGACGCTTGCTCCTTGGAAGGAAAGTTATGACCAACCTAGATAGCATATTGAAAAGCAGAGACATTATTTTGCCAACAAAGGTCTGTCTAGTCAAGGCTATGGTTTTTCCAGTGGTCGTGTATGGATGTGAGAGTTGGACTGTGAAGAAAGCTGAGTGCTGAAGAACTGATGCTTTTGAACTGTGGTGTTGGAGAAGACTCTTGAGAGCCCCTTGGACTGCAAGGAGATCCAACCAGTCCATTCTAAAGGAGATCACTCCTAGGTGTTCATTGGAAGGACTGATGCTAAAGCTGAAACTCCAATACTTTGGCCACCTCATGCGAAGAGTTGACTCTTTGGAAAAGGCCCTGATGCTGGGAGGGATTGGGGTCAGGAGGAGAAGGGGATGACAGAGGATGAGATGGCTGGATGGCATTACCGACTCGATGGACATGAGGTTGAGTAGTCTCCGGGAGTTGGTGATGGACAAGGAGGCCTGGCGTGCTGCGATTCATGGGGTCGCAAAGAGTTGGACACGACTGAGCGACTGAACTGAAGTGAACTGAACCATCTATATCTTATTTATCTTAGTAGTGCAGTGTCAGAATGCTATGTGAACTTAGTGATTTGTTACTCACAGAACAGCCAGTAGAGTTCTCTCTCTAACAAATAAGGGTTCAGAGTACTGGCTGGAATGGGATGGGGGCATTGCACTTCAGTTGCTGTTAGACTGTAAGAAGGAGTCAATGAAGGCAATCCGAAGAAAGATATTTTGGAAAGAGAAATAAAATATTCTCCTAGTCTCCTTTCAGTCCACTTGGAATAAAATGGCTAATGTTCTTAGTCGAGATGTTAAGGAATATTGAGTGTCATTGTTGATTTTGATTACTCTTTCCAAATAAAGGCATTAATACATGTTATGGAAATTGGAGTGTTTGCTACTAATGTTTTCTTTGTGAGTTTCTGCTAGATAGACTAATACAAATAGAAGATTAGAAATCCTGATCACATCTTTAAGAAGTGAAGAAAAGTTTTCCTCATGTTCCTGAGGGTAAAAAACTACTGGAGAGGAGGAAAAAAATTGAATCATAGTCTGGAATTGTAATAACATTATTGATTCCTGTGGCTTAGGAAGCTTGTTATTTGCTGAGAAGTATTTTTAAAGATTTTGTCTTATCATTATATTTGGTAATTTATATAAACATTTTACTTTCTTAAATAAAACTGTAAAAAAATTTAAAGCATTTTGCATTAGTTTTCTTAATTGAGGTTTGAAATTGGGCTAGTTGGGTTGGCTATCATAGTCACCTGGGGGGTTATTATGCCTGAAGCTTCATTGCCTTCTAGCAAGTCCAAAGGAAGGAGAGGTTCTCCCCCACTGGGATCAATTTGTTGCTTTCTCTTTCTGCAGCTTCTGCCATTAAGCTTGAACACAGGGTTGGGCATTGACCCCATCTCATGCTGTTCCTTCTGTCTTCTTACCTGTAAGAATTTTTCTTAGACACAGATTCTTATTGAATGTAGAACCTTGGCTGTTTCTTTTATTTCACCCTGGATGTGAAGTATGTTTAGTTTTGTTATTGATAAAAGTTTACTCTTGAGATTGCTTGATTTATGTGTCTCTAGAGGTATTAGACCAGCTTTTCTTCTCAGAGGCTGATAGGTATACCTCAGGTTCAGACTCTTCCTTTTCATTTTGTACTTCAATATTTAACACAGTCAGATAGTGCTAAGCTTTTTCATTTTGCATAATTCTTGAATCCATAGATTTAAAGTTCTTTATGAATGTCTTATATTAGCTTTATTTCTGTTACTAACCTTTCTGTGCTTCCTTTCTTTAGTAGCACTGTAGATGTGCTTCCCATTGTTGTACTGTGGAAAAGAAAACTTTTTAATTAATAAAATTGTTTCTCATTCTAAATAAGATTGCATAATATACATCAGACCTTTTCCAGATAAATTGCAAGTAACATTTAGTATTTTCAGAGCTTTATTTTGTATATAAAAGCCACATTTGCTTATATGTGTGAACAGATAGTAGAGCAATGCTTAAAATAAGAAGTTAAACTCTCCTGTCATTCAGCACCATACTCCCCATACTAAAAATGGCTGGTATGTATTCTGCATTGTTTTCTGACTGTTTACCGATACATCGTGGACATTTTTTCATATATGCATCACATGAGCTATTTTATTGAGGGTATTACAAATCACTTTAAGGAATTTGGATTAGCAGACTCCTATTCAAGGAGTTTAAGTATGAGGAAGTGCTGTGGTCAGATCTGGGTTTTTGAAATATGGAGAATTAAAATGGAGAACAAATTAGTGAGAAACTAGATTGGAATCAGAATGACCAGTTTGCAGGGGGAGACTGCTGGCCTGTCTTTAGAGTGGTGGTAATGGAAAAGATGTAATTCGATTTGAGAGAGATTTAGAGGAGAAAATAAGTCAACTTTGGTGTTTAGTTGTAATGAAATTTTGGTGGTAGGAGAGTAAGGAAAGAGTTGAGGATAGTATCTATGTTTCTGGCCTGGCAGTAGTACAATATTCACAGATAGGAACTGTGGAGACAAAGCAGGTTTATAAAGAACAAGAGTGAAATTTTAGCTATATTGAGCCTGAAGAGCATTAAGTAGCTCAAGACATTTGAGTGGAAATGTCATGTGGCAGTTAGTTACAAGTGGCCTGTAACTTAAAGAGATCTGAGAGTCATCAGCATTAAATTTTCATAATATTTCACAAATTAATTTTTTATTTTGATATCTCTTTGTAAGATAGTTCTGCAAAGCATCTTTGTATATGAAATATTTCAGTTGACCTAAAATTTTTTGAAAATGACTTGCTCTGTATTTTTATTAGAGATTTTTTATTAGAGATTCTGATCTGTGCTTATTCTTAATTAAATAAGATTTAATATCGTTAATGAACAATTAATCATACTGTTGATTGCAATAGTCTTACCAAAGATACTTGAACAGCCTAAGGATATATTAAACATGTTGAATCTTGGGTTTCCATTAATAGTGTCTAATATATAAATGTGAATTCTGATATTTGATAATGTAAGTATTTTCCTGCCTGTGTAACAGTTTAGGTTAAAATGGTCATGAAGTCTTTAGGTTAATTGTGATTCAACAAATTGTTAAGGAAAAAGGTATATGTCACAGTAGGACTTTGCCTACTTCGTTCACCATTGTATACTCACCGTCTGTAGCAGCTCTTAGCACAGAGGAACTCAATAAATGTTTGTTGAATAATCAATTAGTGTTTGTGTGTGACATTCTTAATCCAGAAGTTAAGTAAGACTCCCTTTAACATATCTCATAGGGTAGATCTAACAGTGATGAACTTTCTCAGCTTTTAATCTTGAACTGTCTTACTTCCTCTTTCAATTTTGAAGTATAATTTTGCTAGGGATAGAATTCTTGATTGACAAGTATTTTCTTTCAGCACTTTGTAAATATCATGTCATTGCTTTCTGGCTTCCATAGTTTCTGATGAGGAATTACCTTCTAATCTTAATATAGACCTCTTGTATATGACCCCTGCCTCTCCATGCTGCTTTTATTATTCCTTCCTTGTCTTTGGATTTTGACAGTATTATGTTAATATGACTTTGTCTAGATCTCTGTATTTATCCTGTTTGGATTTTGTTGAGTTTATTGTTTGATTAAATTCATTGCTTCTCAGGTTTTGTATGTTTATGGCCATTAATTTTTGAAATATTCTTTCTGCCTCTTGTCTCATCTACTTCTTTGTCTCACATTATAAATATGTTGATATACTTGGCAGTGTCCATGGGTCTCTTAACTGCAGTTCATTTCTCTTTATTCTTTTTTCTACTTCTCAGACTGCATAATTTCAGTTGACCTACTTTCACATTCACTGAATGTTTATTCTGCTTGCTCAAATCTACTTTTGAAAGCCCACTAGTGAATTTTTCAATTTAATCATTGTTTAGCCCTAGAATTTTGGTTTAGTTCCCCCCCCCCCCCCCCCCCCCACTGCAAAAAGCTTTATTGTTTCCATTTGGTCCAAGGCTTGAGAGGGCTCCAGGGTGTTAAAATGTTGCATAATGGCTGCAGAGAGGGCCTTCAGGCAGCCCTGATATGAGGGAAACTCCTCAGAGGCCACTGGGCTGTAGAGGCTTCTAGTCATGCTTGAGAGTGAGCCTTTCAAAGAGATATTCACCCAACCCAGCCTGGGGACCAGCCAGCCTGCAGAGGTTGGTCAAGGGGTCACCTATCTTCTTGATGAGTTTCACCTCCTCATCTAGGGAGTGGTTCTCCAGGAGGTCACAGATGTGGGGGTTTGTGCGGGCAGAACCCAGGCCACGTAGATACAAAAGGGCCTAGTTCAGGTTCTTTCCTATGAGAAGTGCGGCTTCCATAGTGCCCTGGGTTTTACCCTACTTATCTGGAAATGGCTTCTGCAAGTCCAGAAAGAGGGTGCAACTGCCATGCTGGTTTTACCTTTTCAAGAGATGCTCCATGAACTCCCACTTCTCCTTGGCCAATTTGTGAAAAATGTGGCCCACACCCTTCAGAGCCATATCCTCTTAGTCGAAATAGAAGCCCAGAGAGAGGTAATTGTAGGAGGCTCACAGATGCATGTTGACCAGGCAGTTGAAGGCAGACTCCACCGCAGTGAAATAATTCTGATGAATCTGGGAACTCATGGTTGATTGGTGATAAGGCGTTAAGCTCAAAAAATGGTGGCTGGTCATGGTAATTGTGGACAGCTTCTGAAGGTTACACATGGAAAAGTGGTTAGAGGGTGGTCAGAGGCTGGAGCACAGGAGCATCCCTGGGTCTGCTCTGTCCAAGCACTGTTAAAACGAGACAGATCCACAGGACTGCCGAGTGCACTTCCTGTTTAGTTCCTTTTTATAAGTATTTATTTTATTTATTTCTCTTTATTGATATTTTCTGTATTGACACACTGTTCTCCTGGTTTCCTTTAGTTCTTTCACCATGATTTCTTTGATCTTTTTGAGCATGTTTACAACTGCCAATTTAAAAACTTTGTCCAATAAGTTCCTTCATAAACAATTGCTATTGATTTTTTTTCCCTCTGAATGGGACATACTTTCTCGTTTCTTTAACATGCCTTGTAATTTTTTTCTTGAAAGTTGGACTTTTGAAATAACATAATGTTGTAGCTCTAGAAATCAGGTTCCTTACTCTCATGGCTTCTTGTTGTTGTTTAATTTGATTTATATTGTTTCTCTAAAATTTTTAACTGTATTTTTGTCATGTGTCTCTGAAGTCACTGTTCCTTTAGTTTGTGGTCACCTGCTGGTCCAACAAAAATTTCCTTAAAATGCCTGGAACCAAGAAAAGAGAAAAAAATAAAATAGAGAAAAAAATGTAAGAAGATAAAACTTTTTCTAGTCATTGCAGATTGACTTTATTTTTAGATACTTCTACAGTTCTTAGCCAGGTTACTTATAACTCTGCATTAGCCTTCACTTCTTGTTCCCATTGAACTTGAAGACTAGCTAGAGGTGGAAGCTTAGGGTTTTTTCAGGTCTTTTCTGAACTGGCATTCTGCTCTAGGCATTGGCATGAGTTTCTGGATTCCCAGCTTTATACACAGACTTTTCACAGCCCTCCTCACCAATGTATTTCTTTTCAGCTTTTCCTCCCAATCTTCTAACATCCTCTGATTTGCTGCTTTTCTGTTTTGAGGCATTTTTGAGTTAGATGAAACAAAGATGGACATTTCCTCAGTCTTTTATCCAACCCTTGGACTGGCCGAAGCAAATATACATACTCTTTTGGAACAAGGTCTGCTCTGTTCTTTGGAGAACCAGGTCCTCAGAACAGTAATGCTGAGTAATGTCTTTTTGACTTTAGCTGTGCAAGAGGTTTGAGCTAAGCTAAGTTTAAATGTCACAAAGCTCTCCTACCATTTTTTTAAAGTCATTTTTATTCTCAATTTTAAATTTATAATTGATTTTAATTTTAAATTAAAATCCTAATTTAAAAATCAATTGATCAGTTGAGTTTGAGGAGCCATTATTTTATCTTTGTCATCCTAAAGATAGATATTTGGGAGCATTGTTTTTTTTTTAACAGAATAGAATTCTGGATATGTCTCTGAGCTAGAAGAGGATGTACTGCAAGTTCATAGAGCTAACTTACAGTATCAGATATGCTCCATCTGTGCTTGTGAGCTCAGTTGTGTCCGACTCTGCGACCCCATGGACTGTAACCCACCAGGCTCCTCTGTCTATGGAATTTTCCAGGCAAGAATACTGGAGTGGTTTGCCATTTCCTTCTCCATCTCCTACCATTTTAAAATTGGTTTTTCTTGATTCAGCATTCACTTTGTTGCTTCAGTCCATTTACTGTTTTCCAGAGCTTGGAAAAAGTTGTTTCTGACAGTTTGGGTTTTTTATTTTATTTTATTTTTCCTTCTGATCTTTCTTTGAAAGGACAGGCCCTTGAATTGCTTTACTGTATTTGTCAAGAGTTGTATTTCCTTACTGTATTCATCAGAGTTCTCCAGAGAAACAGAACCAGGAGAGAGAGAGAGAGAGAGAGTCTGCGTGTGTGTGTGTGTGTATGGAAAGAGATTTATTTCAAGAAATTAGCTCATTTGAAAATGAGGCTGGAAGTCCAAAGTCTATAAGGTAGGCTAGCAGGCTGGACACCCAGGGAAGCACTAATGTTACGATTCACATCTGAAGACTTTCAGGCTAAAGACTTGGGAAAGAGCAGATGTTGGAGCTCAAGTCTAAAGGCCGTGTGCTGTAGAATTCCCTAGTGCCCAAGGGAAGTCAGTTTTTCATTCTATCCAGGCCTTCACCTGATTAGATGAGAAACACTCATATTATGGAAGATAATCTGTTCAGAGTATAGCAATTTAAATGTGAATTTCATATATAAAACCTTCACTGAAGTTTCCTGAATGATGTTTGACCACATATTTGGACACTATGGCCCAGCCAAGTTGACGTAAAATTAGCCATCACTCCATTTTAACTAACACCCTGCAATTGATTTGTGTGTGTTTAATCTTGTATTCTGTGACCTCACTATTCTCACTTCTTAGTTCCACAAGTTCTTTTTGTCTACTTCTTGAAATTTTTTGTGTAGGCATTGAGGTGTTACGTGCAAATAGGGACAGTTTTATTTTTTCCTTTCCAATGTATATGCTTTTGTTTCCTTTTCTTGCCTTTTTGCAGTGGTTAGAACTCCAGTAGATATGTAGAATTAGAGTGGTAAGATTGGACATTCTTGGTTTAGAAGATTTTAGAAGGAAAGCCTTCAGGCTTTGTACCATTAAATATATGTTAGCTGTAGGTGTTCTTAGATGCTCTTTTTCAAATTGAAGTAGTTTCCCTTTATTCCACCTGCTGAAAATTCTTACCATGAATGAGTGTCAGGTTTTCAGTTGATACGCTCATGTTATTTAAAATAAATTTCCAATTTGGAAGTCTCTAGTGTTATTTAAACTAATTTTCCAGTTTGGAAGTCTCCAGTGAAATCTTCTTGGCCTAGAGGTTTCTTTTTGGGGAGTTTTACAGTTTAAATGCAATGCCCTTAATAGCTATTGGGCTATTTAAAATTAATTTCATATTGAATGAGTTATGGTATGTTGTTTTTTCAAGATAATAGACTTATTTCATCAAATTGTTAAAGTTAATTTTGTAAAGTTCTTCATCATTTCAGTTCAGTCATTCAGTCATGTTTGACTCTTTGCCACCCCATGAACCGCAGCACTCCAGGCCTCCCTGTCCGTCACCAACTCCCGGAGTCCACCCAAACACATGTCCATTGAGTCGGTGATGCCATCCAACCATCTCATCCTCTGTCGTCCCCTTCTCCTCCTGCCTTCAATCTTTCCCAGCATCAGGGTCTTTTCAAATGAGTCAGCTCTTCGCATCAGGTGGCCAAAGTATTGGAGTTTCAGCTTCAACATCAGTCCTTTCAATGAACACCCAGGACTGGTCTCTTTTAGGATGGACTGGTTGGATCTCCTTGCAGTCCAAGGGACTCTCAAGAGTCTTCTCCAACACCACAGTTCAAAAGCACCAATTCTTCTGTGCTCAGCCCTCTTCATAGTCCAACTCTCACATCCGTACATGACAACTGGAAAAACCATAGCCTTGACTAGATGGACCTTTGTTGACAAAGTAATGTTCTCCACTTTTTAATATGCTGGTATGCCCTTATTAATTGTTATAGTGTCTGTAGGGTATATGGTGTTATCTCCTGTTTCATTATTAAATTGATCATTTTTGTTTTTTAAAAATCTTCATCATTCTTGCTGGAAATTTGTTAATTTTATTGATTTTTTTTCATATAACTAGCTTTTTGTTTCAGTGATTTTTCTGTTTTCAGTTTCATTTATTTCTGCTGTTATATTTATTGTTTCCTTCTTTTTGCTTGCTTTGGATTTATATTTCTGTCCTTTTTCTTTTAAAATTTGTCAGTTCATGGTATAAATTTAAATATCTCTTTCAGCATTGCTTTAGCTGCATCTCATATTTTGGCAAGTTCTATTCTCATTAAGTTCTCCTTTTAAAAATTTTTTTTGAGAATTTTTGAGCCATGGATTATTTAGAAGTATTTTGTTTAGTTTTCAGTTATTTGGGATTTTCCTTTTATTTTTCTAGAACCAATTTCTAGTTTGATTACCAATCTTTTAAATTTGTTCAGGTTTATTTTATTGCTGAAGATATTGTCTATTTTCATAAATGGTTTATAGCCACTTGGATAAAATATGTATTTCTCTGTTGCTTGGTAGTGTTTTAAGTGTGTCAGTTAGATCCTACTTGTTGATTGTGTTCAGAGTTTTTTTATTCTTGCTGATTTTCTTTTTAGCGGTTGTATCAGTTGTGGGAGAAGAGTGTTAAAAGTCTCTACAACAATTACGGATTGTCCTTTTCCTGCCTATCAGTTTTTGTTTAGTGTATTTCAAGGTTCTGTTGTTTGGTATATACACATTTAGGATCATTGTCTTCCTGGTGGATCCTTTTATTATTATTTAGTGTTTTCTTGATCACTGGTAATTTTCTTTGTTCTGATACTATTTTACCAGCTATTAATGTTCGCATGGCATATTTTCAGCCTACTTATGTCATTGAATTTGAAATGAGTTTCTTATAAGCTGCATATAGTAGGGTTGTGGTTCTTTTAATCTGTCATTTTCTTTCTTTTGACTGATATATTTAGATTATTTACATGTGAAGTAATTTTTGATATGTTTTCTCAGGTTGTTGTTCTTCTTTCTTCCCTTGCCTTATGGTTTACATAAGAACAGTTTTTTAGGGATTCCTTTTTGTTTTCCTGTGTCCAGTACATTTTTGATGTCTTTCTGTGCGTCCTAATCTTTCTTCATAAAGACACCACCAGATTAAATTAAGGGCTACCCTTGTTACCTCTTTTAAACTTACTTACCTCTTTAAAGGTCTTGTCTCCAAATATGGCTAAATTCTGAGATATTGGGGCTTAAGGCTTCCAGTATATGACAGAGGAAGGTGGAGTGGAGATGTAATTTAGTCTATAACAGTAAGTTCCAAATGTTCTCTTTTATAACTGAATTAAAGAGTTAAGTGAAATTACTTGGATTTTTTAAATGAATTTTTAACCATTCTCTTAGAGTGTAATAAAAAGATGTAAGGCATCAAGTCAGATAGGTACCTTGCAGTTATCTGAGGTAGATAGGTATGCACCTGTGTCATCTGAGAGGTATATTAAAGGACTTAGAACAAAGTACTTTAATCTGGGAGAGAGTTGTAGTCTTTTATATCATTTATGATATAAATTTGTTTTAAAAGTGCACTTTGCCCTATTACCATTTATGATATTGTCATAAGGAAACAGTAAATGTTTGTACTATAGGCCAAATTTATACAATTCAATCCAGAGATAGTTACTATTTAGGCACCTGAAAGCTAATGATAGGGCAGTATATGTTGTGGAGATTTATATTATTCATGTTTAATTGAAACAGTAGAATTGTTAGTAGAAATATTCAGTAAGCTTTTTATCTTTTGTGTACACAGTGATGACCAGGGAGAGTCTACCTAGACACATGCAATATGACTAGAGAAGACAATTGAAGTTAATAAAAAGAAAATTTGCTTTAATTTCCAAAATTGGTTGATTGCTGACTTTATTGTTCACTTATAGTTAGCTTGCTTTGTCTGTACCCCTTTATCAGTATTCACGCACCTTCTCAATGTTTAAAAACACAGCATATATAGCAGAAGGCATGATGCACATTCTCTTGCCTCAGTTCAGTGGGTGCTATACCATAATCAATAGAATATTTGAAAGACATTAGTGCTCTGAAAGGATCAGTTCTTCAAAAGCATATGATAAAGGAACTTGACATATAGAGTGTTTGAGGAAAACTTCCTAGAGTAAGTGATATTTAGAGCTTTGATCTGAAAGAAGATTATGAGCTAAAGTTAATTAAATTTATGTGAAAGCATGCTTGGTGGGGGAGAGCAGAGAATTCAAGACCAAAGAAACTGCATCTGCAGAGGTCCTGTGATGAGAAGGAAGATATTGGGAAATTTGAGAGGGCCAGTGTGGTTGAATCCCTAAGAACTGTTACGAGGAGAATGTGTGACAAAACTGGAAACGTAGGCAGGACCCAGTGTAGCCATTTTAGCTGTTAAAGATTCGGGACTATGTCCTGGTAGAGAGGAAAATGACATGTTCCACAGAAGAGTAAGAAGCTTGAAAAGATCATTTTGCCTATATGTGTGAAGAATTGGTTAGAAATGAACCAACAAGTCCAATTAGAAGGCACAGATGCATTAATTTTGTAAAATTCTGCTTATGGTAGACCACAAAGTAGTCACTTCAAGGACTGTTTTAGATGCCAGGGGTGTATTAAGTGAACAAAACATTAGCCTCTACCCTCAGTGGGGAAGAGGAAACAGATGGTCAAATAACTATATAATCTTTCAGGTATTTGTAAGTATTGTGACGTATGTATGAAGAAGTATGAAGTGAAAGTCGCTCAGTCGTGGCCGACTGTGTGACCCCATGGACTATACAGTCTCTGGAATTCTCCAGGCCAGAATACTAGAGTTGGGTAGCCTTTCCCTTCTCCAGGGGCTCTTTCCAACCCAGGGATCGAACCCAGGTCTCCCACATTGCTTCCGGATTCTTTACGAGCCACAAGGGAAGCCCAAGAATACTGGAATGGGCAGCCCAGGAATCAAACCGGGGTCTCCTGCATTGCAGGAGGATTCTTTACCAACTGATCTATCACGAAAGCCCCAAGTATTGTGAAGAAAAGTAAAATTAGATAAGGGGATAAAGAGTGACTAAGAGTGCTGTGTTATTAAGGATGGATCTAAGAACTGAGAAGGAGATGACTGGAACTGAAGAAATGGATTTACACGTACATTTGGAGGAAGAACTTCAGGCAGAGAACATTAAGTGCTAAGTGCAAAGTGTGTTGGGCCTGGTCAAGGAATAACAAGAAGGCCAATGTAGGTGAGGTACAGTGAGAAAAGGGAGAGCATTTAGGAGCTGTGGTCTAGGACTAAGTGCATTATTATTGGGTTGGACAAGAACTGCATAACACTTATCACTTTGATATTTTAAACATTAACTTTATACTAAAATTTAGTTATTTCTTTTGCTAGTAATAGTTCATGAAATTAAAATAGTATTATTAAAGTTCTGAACTTAATTCCAGTGTGTGAGGAGGGGGTTTCCCCACACCACCGAGCATTTCTCCAGACACCAGTTATTGTTCTACGATTCAGTTCAGTCCTGACACTATTTACCCAGAGATCACACACACACACATATGCTTCAGAGGCCAGGTGCAAGCCCAGGTTGGCATCTGTGCTGCAGCCTGTTTAGTTACAGATTGGAGGTTATCACGATTCTGTCCTTGGACTTCAGATGCTAGTTGCAAGTCCAGGTTTTTACCTGTTCTTCTAGCCAACTGGCTCTAAATCAGAGCTTCTCATGACCCCCTCCTTGGGTTTCAATTAATTTGTTAAAGTGGCTCACAGAATTTAGGAAATCTGTTTACTCTCTAGATTACCAGATTATTATAAAAGGATACAACTCAGAAACAAACAGATGGAAAAGATGCATAGAGTAAGGTATGTGGGAAAGGGGCACAGAGCTTCCATGCTTTAGGTGCTCTGCTCTCAGCACCTCTATGTGTTCAACAGCCCAGGAGCTCTCTCTGCCTCATCCTTTTGGGTATTTACGGAATCTGCATCACATAGGCATGATTGATTAAATCATTCACCATTATTTTGGATCCATCTTTCAGCCCCGACTCCCTTACCTGGAGGCGAGGGAGTTTGGACTGAAAGTCCAGAATCACAGGGTAGCAGATGATGAAACCTTCAGGTCTTTTACTGTGTGTGTTTTCATTAGTTTCTAGGGCAATATAAGTCTCTCAAAAATTATGGAATTAAAAAACAAGCAACATACACCTGAAACTAACACAACATTGTAAATCAACTCTACTTCAATAAGAATTTTTAAGAAGCAACAACAAGGGAAGTCTGCAGCCCTATATTCACAGTTCCTTGCTTTCTGTGAAGAATACAAGTTTGAAAGTGTAAGACCATTGCAGTAATACATATAACTTTTTTCTTAAAAGATTGACCTGTTGTGTTTTTAAACTTTTATACTAAGGTATTTCACAGTCTTATTTACTTTATTAAGATTGATTTTTCCATACCAGTATTATATTCCAGTATAACATTTTCTATTGCTTCAGAGTGGTGTTTTGAAAAAAGAATTTGCTACCACTTGGTGGCACTACTTGGCTTAAAATTGAATCAGATTGTGTGCTGTATGCAGTTCCACTTAAATGATTAAATTCAGAGGGGCTCTATTTGATACTAAGCAACTTAATATTATAAATGTTTAATTCTTATTTTGTAAATAAAATAATAATTGATGTTGTAAAACTTCATTTTATTAAAATGTTGCATGGAATATAAGAACAACCCAAGTCTTAGTTTGATGGTGAGGGAAGCATGCAAATTTTTGATAGAAACCTCCTTTTGCTCAAGCATTATTTATATTCTGCCTTAAACCTCCATGTGTTTAAATGTTATAAAAATATATTTTTAATATTAGAAAAACAAACATCTTCAACTTTCCTTTAATATTAATATTTTCCAAGACATGTATTTTATTTTGTCATATGTAAGCTAAGAAATTAGATTTTTTTAGGTGATCAAAATAAATGACACATACAGGAAAACAAACTTAAATATACTTTGTCTTCCTGCAACATACTAAAAACTCATGCAGTCCTTTTTAATATATTTTATTTGTTTTATTAAATTAGGCAAAGGATCTTGAAGTGTAAGATGTAGAAGTTTATGATGTCTCCAGACATGATTTTTACTCTTAAATAATTGATATGTAGTACTGTAATAGCTGAAATATTTGTGTAATTTGTTTTGTGGGTTGCATGTACAGCATATAAAAGATAATGCCCCACATCTTTTATTTTTTGGCCACACTGTGCGGCTTGCTAGATCTTAGTTCCCTGACTAGGGATCAGACCCCTGCCCCTCTCAGTGAATGTGCCAGGTCTCAACCACTGGACTGCCAGGGAATTCCTCCCCACACTCCATGTCTTTTTTAAAATTGAAATGTAATACATAAAGGAAACTGTACAAAGTTTACAGCTGAATGAATCATCACAAAGTAAACACTATGACCACCATAGATTCAAGAAATTGAATACTGCCAGCAGCCTCCTATGCTTCCTTTCCCAAGCACTCTCCCTTTCCTATTTCTTGGAGTAACCACTACCTGGCTTCAAAAAATATAACTTTTTTAAAATCTGTTTTTGGAGTTTTATAAAAACAGAATTATATAGTATTATTTTGATTCTGTTATGTTTGGGAGATTCATGTATGTTATCAGATATATATGGCTATAGCTCCCTCATACTATTCAATCACCATCTTTTTTACTGTTGGACATTTGGGTTAGATAATGCTGTCATGAACATTCTTACAAATGTTTCTTGGGGTACATATGCAACATTTATGTGGGGTATGTACCAGTAGTATATACTCAGTAGAATAGCTGGGTCATTTGTGTATATATGTTCAAATTTAGGAGATAAAAAAAGAGTTGTTTTCAGAGTCATTGTTCCTACCTATCCCATCAACAGAATATGAAGGTTCCTATTTCTCTGTAGTCTCACCAACACTTAGCATTAATAGCCTCTTTAATTTTAGTTCTTTTGTAGGATACATTTCTGTGATTCTAAATGAGATTGAGTACTTTTTCTTAAATTTATTGGCTGCTTGAATATCTTCCTTTTTATTATTGTTACTATTGAGTTCTCTACATTACTGATTTATATGAGTTACATATTCTATGAGTGCCTTTTTTTCCTGTTGGACTTTCTGTTCTTTTCCTTCTGTTTTTAGGAGGTTTTTTTTTTTTTTTTTTTTTAATATGCTAGGTATAAATCCTTTGTTAGAAAGATATATCTATTTTCCTGATTTTCACCCTCTTAATGTTACCTTTTAATGAAAGGAAGGTCTTAATTTTAATATAGTCCACTTTATCATTGTCTTCATGTATAGTCACTGCTCCTTGTGTCTAATTAAGATGGCTTTCTCTGCTCCAAGAATATGAAGATATTATCTTATGTTATCTTCTAGAACTGGTTCTCAATAGAGACAATTCCCCTCACCCTCATCCCACACCTTCCATGCCCTGGGTAGGACATTTGGCTGTGTTCAGAGACCTTAGTTTTCACAGCTGGGTGGGTGGAGTACTCCAGGCGTCTAGTGGGTCGGCTACTAAACATTCTGCAATCCTCAGAATGCTATATATTCTACAATGCACAGCACAGTTAACTTAGCCCCAGTGTCACTAGTCCTGAGGTTGAGGGACATTGTCCTAGAGGCTTGATTATTTTGCTTTCTACTTTCTACCTAAGAACTGATTATTGTATATTATTTTGTATATTGTTTATGATGCACTTAGATTTATCTGATACTTGGAATTTATTCTGGGTATTATATGAGGTATAGAGGTCACTTTTTCTTTTTTTCTTATGGGATATGTATTTTATGCAGCACCATTTGTTGAAAAGATTGTTTCCCAGCTGCTCTGCAATACTACCTTTCTCATGTATCAAATGACCATATATGTATAAGTCTGTTTCTGGGCTCTTTTTTCATTTTCCATTGGTCTACTTTATCTACCCTTGCACCAAAGCTATGCTGTTTTAATTTACATAGTATTATAACAAGTCTTTATGTTCAGTAAGGCAAGTTTTCCTACCTTGTTCTTCTTGGCTCATTGCAGTTCCATATAATTTTTGCTGTCACATAATCAGTTTTACAGAAATCGAATTGAGAAAGAGTTGGCATCTTTATGTTACTAAATCTTCCAGTCCATGAATGTCATATTATTCTTTCATTTATTTAGGTCATTGAATCTCAAACACTGTGTTCTTAAGATCCATTTAAACTCTAAAAAAATTTTTTTTAATGTGGTTGTATCAGTGTTTCTCAACTTCAGCACAGTTAACATTTAGGGCCAGGTAATGGTTTGTTTTGGAGAGTAAGAATGTCCCTTTAAATGCTAACATAAATAATACAATTTTGTGAAAAATACACATTCTAAAATAAAATTTAGTGAGAAAGGTACATTTTTTTATTTCAAATTGCTTTCCTGTCTAGCTTAATGAATGACAGCTGGATTTTCATACCTGCTTCTGCTTTAATCTGTTGGGTTATCAGAAGTCTATCATATATAGACTCTGGGAAACTGTTGTACACCCGTGGGAGAATGAGAGTGAAAAAGTAAAATAAGGTCTTTAATATTATGAAAATAGTTATGATTTTGAGAATCTCCTGAAAGGGATACCCAGGGGTCCACAGAGCATGCTTTTGGGAGCTGCTGCCTTAGAGATTGCAACATGCATCCTTGACCTATTTGTTTGCTATGATATTCATCTGTGTTCAACTCCATATATATTTTAAGCACATGAGACCGAATCATTTTAGATTTTAGCTTTTAAATCTAGTTTAGATTTACCTGTCTGCAGTCATTTCCCCTTTTTGAACAACTCCCTTTAGTATATACTTTGATGTAGATTTGTGCTGGGAAATTCTTGTTTTTGCTTTCTGGTCATGTTCTGTATTTCACTTTCACTTTTGAATGATACATTTTTCTTGCTGGTTAGAATGCTAGGTTCGGAGAAGGCAGTGGCACCCACTCCAGTACTCTTGCCTGGGAAATCCCATGGATGGAGGAGCCTGGTAGGCTGCAGTCCATGGGGTGGCGAAGAGTCAGACAGGACTGAGCAACTTCACTTGTACTTTTCACTTTCATGCATTGGAGAAGGAAACGGTAACCCACTCCAGTGTTCTTGTCTGGGGAATCCCAGGGATGGGGGAGCCTGGTGGGCTGCCGTCTATGGGGTCACACAGAGTCGGACACGACTGAAGCAACTTAGCAGCAGCAGCAGAATGCTAGGTTGGTCATTATTTTCTTTTAACTAGGCTATTATTCCTTTATGTTCTGGCTTCTGTTATTTCTATTGAGAAATTAGTTGCTCATCTCATCAATACCTTCCAACCAAAAGGACTAGCAAAGAAAACCTGTAGTTGAACATGGTTTTTGTTTGTTGAAGTGAGAGATTCCTCATACTAAAGGGAATTTTGGGCTGTCTTTTTAAGAGGGTATTAGAAACTATTATAGGTTTGGACTTTGGGTGGGTAATTTGGTGGCTCAGAGGATAAAGCGTCTGCCTGCAATGCAGGAGACCTGGGTTCGATCCCTGGGTTGGGAAGATCCCCTGGAGAAGGAAATGGCAACCCACCCCAGTATTCTTGCCTGGAGAATCCCATGGACAGAGGAGCCTGGCGGGCTACAGTCCACGGGGTTGCAAAGAGTCGGACACGACTGAGCAACTTCACTCACTCACTCACTCAAGGAAATAGAAGTTTGCTCTAAATTAGATCTTGTCAGAACATGGGCACATATTATGACTGCTGCTGCTGCTAAGTCGCTTCAGTCATGTCCAACTCTTCGCGACCCCAATGTCTGCAGCCTACCAGGCTCCTCCATCCATGGGATTTTCCAGGCAAGAGTACTGGAGTGGGTCGCCATTGCCTTCTCTGATTATGACTGCTATCTTTTTTTAAATTCAGGTGAAATTTACATAACATACAATTAATCATTTTAAGTGCACAATTCAGTGGTATTTAGTATATTCACAGTGTTATGCAATCACCAGCTCTCTCATTTTAAAGGTGTTTCAACACCCTGTAGTCATTAAGTAATCATTTCCAATTCTCTCCTTCCAGTATCACCATGTACTCTTTACTTTCTGTCTCTATGGATTTGCCTATTCTTACTATTTCAAGTGAAAGGAATCGTAGAATGATTCTTGATGTCTGGCTTATTTCACTTAACATATTTTCAGGGTTCATCCAAGTTGTAGCATGCACTTTGTTTCTTTTTTTGACTGTTATGAATAGTGATGCTATAAACGTGCATGTACAATTTTCTGTGTATGTAAATTTCACTTCTCCTGGATATATCTTGGAGTTGAATAGCTGGGTTATGTGGTAATTCTGTGTTACCTTTTTTTAAGAACCCAGATGGTTTTCCACAACAGGTGCACTGTGTCATTTCTCACCAGCAGTGTATGAGGTCTCTCTTTCTTCACATTCACATCAACACTTGTTGTTTTCTAGTTTTTTTTTTTTTTTTTTTTTTAATTAAGCTGTCTATTCTAATGTGTGTGTCTCTCAGTCATGTCCGACTCTTTGCAACCCCATGGTCTGTCCAGGGGATTCTCCAGGCAAGAATACTGGTGTGAGTTGCCATTCCCTTTTCTAGGGGATCTTCCCAACCCAGTGATTGGACCCGGGTCTCTTGCATTGCAGGCAGATTCTTTGCCATCTTAGCTACAAGGAAAGCCCTATGGGTGTGAAGTGGTATCTTACTGTGGTTTTCATTTGTGTTTTCTTCATGACCAAGATGGTGAACATCTTAGTCTTATTGGCCATTTGTTTATCTTCATTTGACGAATGTCTGTATAAAGTCCTGTGCCCATTTTAAAAATTGGTTTTTTTCTTTCTGTTGTTGAGCTGTTTATATACTCTGGACATTAAACCCTTATCAAATATATCTTGATAATATCCATTGCACAACAAAAGTTTTGGTGAAGTCCAAACTACCTATTGTTTTTTTTCATATGTTCATTGTGCTTTTGGTGTCACATCTAAGAATCCATTGCCAAATACAACATCATAAAGATCCATACCTTATGCCTTATTCTAAGAACATAATAGTTTTAGTTCTTATGTTTATATAGTTGTTCTGTTTTGATTTAGTTTTTGTTCACAAAATGAGGCAGCGGTTCAGCTTCATTTTTTTTTTTTTTTACATGTGATCATCCAGTTTTCTCAGGACCAAATGTTGAAAGACTGTTCTTTCTCCCTGAATGGTCTTGCCACCTTTGTTAAGAATTGATTGGCCACAGATGTTTGGGCTTATTTCTGGATTCTCAAATGTATTCCATTGGTCTGTTATGTCTACCCTTATTCCGGTACCACGCTGATTACTTTAGCTATGTTAATAAATTTTAAAATTATTGTGAGTCCCCTTACTTTATTTCTTTTTCAATATTGTTTTTGCTCTTTAGGGCCCTTCACAGTTTAATATGAATTATAAGATCAGCTTATCTATTTCTATTTTGAAAAGCCATTAGAATTTTTATAGAGATTGCATTAAATCTGTAGATGACTTTGGAAAGTATTGCCATATTAACAATGTTTTGTTTCCTAGTCCATGAACATAGGATGGCTTTCCATTTAGTTAGGGCTTCTTTAATTTCTTTCAGCAATACTTTGTAATTTTTCAATGTATTAAGACTTTCGCCTTCTTGGTTACATTTATTCCTAGATATTTTACTTTGAATGCTTTTATAAATAGTATTGTTTTCTTAATTTCCTTTTTGGATCATACATTGCTGGCATAGGGAAACACAATTGATTTATATTTGTTTATCTTATATGTGCAGGTTTGCTGAATTTCTGTAACATGTTAACTCTAGTAAATTTGTGTGTGTGCATGTGTAATCTAGACTTTCTATACAGGCATAATTTGTTTTATTACATTTTGCTTTATTGTGTTTACAGATACTGTGTTTTTTTTTATGAATTGAAGGTTTGTGGCAACATTGTGTTGAGCAAGTCTCTTGGCACCAGTTTACCAAGAGCATTTGCTCATTTGAGGTTTCTGTTACATTTTTGGAATTTTCAAACTATCCAATAACATTGCATGCTACAGAGAAATTGTTCATGAAAGGAAGAAATGGTTCATGAAAGGCTGAAGCTTCGTCAGCCTTTAGCAGCCACCTCTCTGATCAGTCAGCCCCCATCAACACTGAGACAAGACCGTCTACCAGCAAAAAGGTTACAGTTTGATAAAGGCTGAGATGATGATTACCTTTTTTTTTTTTTTTTTTAGCAATAGTGTTTTTTAATTAAGGTATATTCATTGCTTTCTTTGAGACATAATGCTGTGTTACATTTAATCGACTGTAATTGACTCTTGAAAAGCCAGGGGATTGGTGTGCTGATTATCTGCACAGTTGAAAATCCAAGTATAACTTATAGTTGGACCTCCATAGCCAAGGTTCCTCTTCTACAGATTCAACCAACCTTGAATTATGTAGTACTGTAGTATTTACTAGTAAATAGTAGTATTTACTATTGAAAAAAATTTGCATGCAGGTGAATCTGTGCAGTTCAAACCCATGTTGTTCAAGGGCCAGCTATATAGTGTAATGATAACTTTTATATTTACTGGGAAACCAAAAATTTGTCTCTCTCTGTTACAATATTCCCTTTTAAGCAGTGGTCTGGAACTGAACACCAAACATCTCCAGGGCATTCCTGTGTATAGAATCATGTCATCTGCAGATAGGTGGTTTTACTTCTTTCCAATTAGGATGCCTTTTACTTGTTTTACTTGCGTAATTGGTATGTCTAGAACTTCTAGTACAATGTTGAATAGCTATGGTAAAAGCAGGCAGCCTTGTCTTAGGAGGAAAACTTTGTCTTTCACCATTGATGAGTATGTTAGCTGTGAGTTTTTCATGGATACCTTTTACCATTTTAAGGAAATTCACTTCTAGTCTAGTTTGCTGAGTGTTTTTAATCATGAAACAGTGTTGGATTTTGTCAAGTGATCTTTCTGCATCTGTTGAGCTGATTGTTTAGTTTTATTCCTTCTATTAATATATAACATTGATCACTTCACTTATACTGAACCACCTTTGCATTTGTGGAGTAATTCCACTCAATTATGATATACAGTCATCTTCGTGGTTTTTCTGGGATTCTATCTTCTTCCTTCTGAGATACAATCCTCTGCCTTTGCATTCTGATTAATTTTCTATGATTGTGGTATTTGTTCTGGAAACTGCAGGATTGTAATTCTTGTTTCTTCTGTCTGCACTCTGGTGGATAAGGCTTGTGCAAGCTTCCTGATGGGAGGGACTGGCATGGGAAAAACTGGGTCTTGCTTGCTCTGGTGGGTAGGGCCATGCTTAGTAAGACTTTAATCCAGTTGTCTGCTGAGGAGAGGGACTGCAGTTCAGTTCAGTCTCTCAGTCATGTCCAACTCTTTGTGACCCCATGGACTGCAGCACGCCAGGCTTCCTTGTCCATCACCAGTTCCTGGAGCCTACACAAACTCATGTCCATCGTGTTGTTGATGCCATCCAACCATCTCATCCTCCATTGTCCCCTTCTCCTGCCTTCAGTCTTTGCCAGCATCAGAGTTTTTTTCCAGTGAGTCGGTTCTTCACATCAGTTGGCCAAAGTATTGGAGTTTCAGCTTCAGCATCAGTCCTTCTGGTGAATATTCAGGACTGATTTCCTTTGGGATGGACTGGTTTGATCTCCTTGCTGTCCAAGTGACTCTAAAGAGTCTCTCCAACACCACAGTTCCAAAGCATCAATTCTTTGGCGCTCAGCTTTCTTTATAGTCCAGCTCTCACATCCATACATAACTACTGGAAAAACCAGACTGCACCACCTCCTTATTAATTGTTTGGCCTAATGTGACCTAGCCCTGGAGTCTACAGGATCCATGGTAGGGCTAATGGTGGCTTCCAGGTGGGCTCACGCCAAGGGGCACCTCCCAGGATTGTTACTGTCAGTGCTCCCATCCCCGTGGCAAACCACTGCCAACTCATGCCTCTGTATTAGATCCTCCAACACTAGCAGCTGGATCTGGTTCAGTCTTCTGTGGAGACACTGCTCTTTAACCTTGGATCCTGGTGAACAGAAGATTTTGTTTGTGCCCTCCTAGAGTGAAGTGTCTGTTTCCCCCCATCCTGTGTAACTCCTGCAATCAAATCCTGCTGCTCGTCAAAGTCAGATTCCCTGGGGATTCCTAGTCACTTTGCTGGATCCCCAGACAGGGAAGCCAGACGTGGGCTCAGAACCTTCACAACAGTGGGAGAACTTCTTTGGTACTATTGTTCTCCTGTTTGTGGGTCGCCTACCCTGCAGGTATAGATTTCATTTTATCATGATTGTGCCCCTTCTACCATCTCGTTGCAGCTTCTCCTTGTCTTTGGATGTAGGGTGTCTTTTTTTGGTGGATTTCAATCATCCTCCTTTTGATAATTGTTCAACAGCTAGTTGCTATTTTGTACTCCTGCAGAGGAAATGAGCAAATGTCCTTTATAATCCTTTTAATGTGCTGTTGGATTCAGCTTGGTAGTATTTTGTTGTAGATTTCTTACATCTGTCTTCATAAGGGTCTGTCATTTTCACTTGATATTTTTGTCTGGTTTTGGTTTTTGGATAGAGCCGGTCTCATAGAATGTGAGAGTAAGTAGATGTATTCTCTCTTCTATTTTTGTAAAAGTTTGTGAAATATCGATGTTAATTCTCTAAATGATAGAAGTTACCAGTGAAAGCATTTAACCTTAGACTTTTTCTTTTGGGGAAGTTGATTACTGATTAAATTTCATTAGTTCAATTCAGTTCAGTCGCTCAGTCGTGTCTGACTCTTTGTGAATCCATGAATCGCAGCACGCCAGGCCTCCCTGTCCATCACCAACTCCCGGAGTCTACTCAAACTCATGTCCATCGAGTCGGTGATGCCATCCAGCCATCTCATCCTCTGTCATCCCCTTCTCCTCCTGACCCCAATCCCTCCCAGCATCACGGTCTTTTCCAATGAGTCACCTCTTCGCATGCGGTGGCCAAAGTATTGGAGTTTCAGCTTCAGCATCAGTCCTTCCAATGAACACCCAGGACTGATCTCCTTTAGGATGGACTGGTTGGACCTCCTTGCAGTCCAAGGGACTCTCAAGAGTCTTCTCCAACACCACAGTTCAAAAGCATCAGTTCTTCAGCACTCAGCTTTCTTCACAGTCCAACTCTCACATCCATACATGACCACTGGAAAAACCATAGCCTTGACTAGACGGACCTTTGTTGGCAAAGTAATGTCTCTGCTTTTTAATATGCTATCTAGGTTGGTCATAACTTTCCTTCCAAGGAGTAAGCATCTTTTAATTTCATGGCTGCAGTCACCATCTGCAGTGATTTTGGAGCCCCCAAAAATAAAGTCTGCCTCTGTTTCCACTGTTTCCCCATCTGTTTGCCATGAAGTGATAGGACCTGATGCCATGATCTCAGTTTTCTGAATGTTGAGCTTTAAGCCAACTTTTTCACTCTCCTTTTTCACTTTCATCAAGAGGCTCTTTAGTTCCTCATTTTCTGCCATAATTTATGTACATGGTCTTACTTAATCCTCACAATCCTACAGAAGGTTTCACACTTATTTTATTGATAAAGCAACATGAAGTTGAAGGTAAGTGGAGTAATTTTGTCTGAAGGCTAAACACTGTGGAGCTGTTTTTCAAACGGAGGCAGATCTGCCTCAAAAGAGTGATTGTCTCAGCACCGCAGTATAAAATTTAGCTAAAACCCTCTCTTTTCTGTGAGACTTTTCTTAGCCATGTTATTTTATAGAACCTTCTACATCCCTTGAACTGTAGACTGTGTAATTCAAATTATGCACTGGAGAAATAATGTGTTGCTGTTTATTGATACAAACAGTTTTTTATATGTATGTGTTCCATATAATCTTCCTCAGATAACAGTGCAGTTAAAAAAAAAACTATCAGCAATACTGATAGTTTTGATTAGTTAGTGTAAGGAATAATTAGAATTTTCCCTGAAATACCTCAAAATCTGTTTCAGTCACCTTTCATAAAACAGTAGTGTACTATTGATAACATTTTGGCTTAATGGTTTGGATAAATTGGAAATTATGCAGTCTGTCTCTGATGGTTCAAAATTACTACCTTGACCAAGACTTAAGTCTTTTTCCTTATGAGTGAACCTGATTCAGTCTTCACCAGGAACTAAATCTGGCCACGGCAGTGAAGGTGCCAAATCCTAACCACTAGACCACCAGGAAATTCCCAGGAATCTCTTTTAAATCATAATTGTTTGAAAATAGTTCTGTGTTTGATCATTAATAAGTTTTATGTTTTCTAAATATAATGTAGTGTTTTCTGTAACATTTTGGTGAAATTTTATAGTTACTTAAATTCACAGTAAATAAATGCTCCAGTACTCTTGCCTGGGAAATCCCGTGGACAGAGGAGCCTGGTAGGCTGCAGTCCATGGGGTCGCTGAGTCGAACATGACTGAGCGACTTCACTTTCACTTTTCACTTTCATGCGTTGGAGAAGGAAATGGCAACCCACTCCAGTGTTCTTGCCTGGAGAATCCCAGAGACAGGGGAGCCTGGTGGGCTGCCGTCTATGGAGTTGCACAGAGTTGGACACGACTGCAGCAACTTAGCAGCAGCAGCAGCAGCAGCCTTCACAAAAATACATTCTTTTCTTTTTTAAAGATAGTGATATAAGAGAGACCAGGGTAAGTTTAAGGCATGAAACTGGGCACTCAAAGCTGGTGCTTTGGGACAAGACAGCCCAGAGGGATAGGATGGGGGTGGGTGGGAGGGGGTTCAGGATTGGAAAGACACATGTTTACCTATAGCCGATTCATGTTGATGTATGGGAAAAACCATCACAATATTGTGAAGTAATTATCCTCCAATTAAAATAATTTTTAAAATATTTGAAAAAAATAGAGGTGCATACCTTGTTTAAAGGAAAGCAAATTTCTTATATTTGGATTTTTTACCATCCTGAATGAAGATAATTATAGAGTAGTGGTTACCTTGGAATCTTTTTCTCAGAAGATAATTGGAATCTTGAAGGCTGATTTTATTTTATTTATTTGCCTTTGGCTGCACTGGGTCTTCATTGCTGTGTGTAGGCTTTCTCTAGTTGTGGTGAGTGAGGGCTGCTCTCTAGATGCTTTGTATGAGCTTCTCATTGCGGTGGCTTCTCTTCCTGCGGAGCGTAGGCTCTAGGGCGCATGGGCTTCAGTAGTTGTGGCGCACTGACCTAGTTGCTCTATGGCATGTGGAATTGTCCTGGATCAGGGATCAAACCTGTGTCCCCTGCATTGAAAGACACATTCTTAACTACTGGACCACCAGAGAAGTCCCTTGAGGCTGATTTCAGAGAAAAGAAAAATGATAAGTTGAGTAAATGGTAAATTCAGTAATTTATGTCTAATAAAAATATTATTTTATAGAAAATAAAACTTCTAGTTTTGTTTCATTTTTCTAGTTCTCAATGAAAGTGTGACAGTTTCCCATCTAAATATATGTAAATTTGAATTTATTTAATAGCGTTTAAATGTATTATAGGTGAAAGGTTAAGTGCTTATTACAGAATTATTTTATGATCTGAACTCCCCTTTCAATAAAATTAAATTGTAACTCAGGGAAATAATTTATTCTCCAGAGGTACAAATGTTCCTGTTTACTTCCCACTAGGCCTTAAATAATTTTGTGCTTCTTAAATATGATTAATTAATATATTATTGCCAAATGAATTAATGGAACTTTTATAATGAGAGTTTTACTTTAACCATTAAAATCCACAAATTTTTTTAACGTACAATCAGTTGCGTATGTGAAGCTTTGAATTTGAAAGAGTTACCAAAATTGTTTGACCATTACTAAGTTGCTTCAGTCATGTCCAACTCTTTGCGATCCTATGGACTGTAGCCCACCAGGCTCCTCTGTCCAGAGGATTCTCCAGGCAGGAATACTGGAGTGGGTTGCCATGCCCTTCTCTAGTTTGAGCATTAGAAATAAACTAACGTAACATTTCTTGTGTTCCAGGCAGTATATTAAGATACAATTATTTCTTCAACTGTTGTAAGGAATTCTTTCAAAGCCACAGTTGTTTGCATTTGCAGTCATGTCACTAACTTTGATGTGCTTACTTCAGTGGACATTAATCCTGTAGAGTCGTATGTGACTAGAGTAGAAGTTTCAACAGCAGCCCTTAGAACATTCTATCTTATTTGTCTTTATTATTATTATTTTTTTGTTTTGGTTGCCCTGGGTCTTCCTTGCTGCATGCAGACTTTCCTCTAGCAGTAGTGAGTGGGGCTACTCTTGGTTGCAGTGTGCAGGGTTCTCATTGCAGTGGCTTCTTGATGCAGAGCACAGGCTCTAGGCTCAGGAGTTTAGTAGTTGCAGCGTGCAGGCTCAGTAGTTCTGGAGCACTAGAGTGCACAGACTTCAGTAGTTTTGGCATTCAGGCTCAGTAGGTTGTGGGTTTTGGGCTCTAGAGCACAGCCTAAGTAGTTGTGGCGCATGGGCCTACTTGTTATGCGTCATGTGGGATCTTCTTGGACCATGTCCCCTGCACTAGTAGGTGGATTCTTATCCACTGTATCACCACGGAAGTCCAGAATATTCTTAATTTTTGAGTTTTTGAACAAATTCCTAGCCTTTTCTAATAACCACTAAACAAAAAGACATCTGACATTGATTATGATTCTGTCCTCAAAAATTTCCTTTCTCATGTTCCTTGTCTCTTGCTGATTGTTGTCAAATGTGTAGGCACAGTAACTTTTTAATGGTAAATTTCTCTTTGCCCTTGAAGAATTCTTTTCTGAAGCATTCCATATGCATCTATAATACTAATCTTACCACTTTGGGTATTTTTTTATTATCTATATTTTCACTTCTTATAATTGTATGTCTGTCTTCCTAGGATTTCTAACACTTGTACTTCTTTTGCACTTATTGGATATGGTGGGTTTATAAAATATCTCAAAATTAAGCAGAAATAGGAAGCTCATCATAGACTGAAGAATACTGAAAGACCTGAAATAAAATGATTTATGGCAGTTTAACACTCTTTTGGTGGAGGACAGAGTTGACACATTATCTAGTAGTGTGGCATTGATGCATTTTTGACTGCTGTTAACTATTAATATAAAACTGTGGTCAAAAGTTTGATTGGTTTGAAAGTCATATGAAGGAACTTGCTCATGTTAATTTTTAAAAAGACATGACTTGTTCTTGTTGGAGCTATGTGAATATGTGTGTCCTTTACCCTGTCAAAACTGAGATGATGACTTACCTTGTTCTAACTATATATGAAAGCTCAAAAACATGACAGTCATTCTGTGCTGAATATGACTTAATGCTCTCCTTTGGTTGCAGCTGCAGTTTATTACCTTGCCTCTTCCGGTTGCAGAATTCCTCATTACAGAATTAATCTTTTATTAGTGAATGTGCATTTTTTTCTACTACTCTTGCTTCTCATTATTATATGATTTTACCAGGTTGTTAAAGTTACACCTTTGTGGGCCCTCTTCTTTTATCCTCCTTGCATAAACCTGCTTCAGTTTGCCATATAGCAGCTTCTTGAGATGTGTCAAGCTATGTGTAATATTTAGTGTACTTTGCTATAAGAATTGTTTTGTATTATTACGTGTTTATGGCTTAGTACCTTACTATTTGTAACATCTTCCTATTAAATAATGAGGATAATACATGGTATCAGGAACATAACTCTTCAACAAGTTCAGTGTAATTTTGTGTTAGGTGGTAGAATTAGATCATTAGTTTGTCATGGCAGTGCCACATGCTGCTGTCAAGAAAGCATTATGTAACCAGTGTTTTTTATTTTTGGTGATGTCAATAGAAAATACCTCTGTAAGTGGAGTTTTCATGATGCATATAGCTCTGTGACCTCAATGTGCTAGTCATTTAATGCCATAATTCATTGTTGAAGAATCAGCTTATCAACATATTGCAAGGTAACTTGATTATTTCAGGTAATTTTGAATTTAGAGAATATTTTTAAAGTTCAGTAGGAGAAGGTAATGGCACCCCACTCCAGTATTCTTGCCTGGAAAATCCCATGGACAGAGAGCCTAGTAGGCTGCAGTCCATGGAGTCGCTAGGAGTCAGACACGACTGAGTGACTTCACCTTCACTTTTCACTTTCATGCATTGGAGGAGGGAATGGCAACCCACTCCAGGGTTCTTGCCTGGAGAATCCCAGGGACGGGGGAGCCTGGTGGGCTGCCGACTATGGGGTCGGATAGAGTCGGAAACGACTGAAGTGAATTAGCAACAGCAGTATATATTTAACTTTTGTTTTTAGCTCATTATTTCAAATAATGTAAAGTGTTAATAGTGTAATAACCAAACATTAAACATGCATAGTATATATAAGAAAGGGCCTTAGAAAACATCTTGTCCCATCTCCAATGCCATGTTTCCTTCCACAGTGTTCTGACAAATAATCTAGCCTGCTGAGTCATTCAATTCACTCTTAACAGCCATTTAAAATGCTGAATGTTTGAAATCCTGTTTCTACTTCTTAATCTTGAGATAAAACCACATCTTTATGATTCAAGCATATTGATTATATATTATTCCTTCTATATGCCAAACCTTAAAACATTTGAAGATTGTTAATTGTATTGGCAAATTGGTTAAACATACCAAGTTTTCTCTGCATTCATTATGTTATATGCTGGATACCCTTATGAATGTTCACTATTTTTTTTGAGAGTTTCCTCTCAATGTGACATCCCACTTAGGATACTACCTGGATGATATGGTTATATACAGTACACTCTGTCTTCACTTGATTGTACACTAGGTGAGACAGGTGTATATATATATATGTGTGTGTGTGTGTGTATATATATATATATATATATATAAAATATTTGTATATTGTGTATAGTATATCTGGCTTAAATACTGAAGTAATTTTAGGTCTAATGTTTCAGTTAACTGAGATTTGTTATGGAGTTAGAATGACAGTTGACCCAACCTCATGTATGTCTAACTGAAGTTGTCATGTGTTCTCAAGGATAATTTCAATGAACATGGGATTTGTAAAAATCTGACAGATCCTAACTGTAACTCAGCTAATGGGCAACATTATAATTTATTTATAGCTATGCAATATAGTTATTAATGAACTAATGTAGAAATGAGGGCAAATTGTACTGTATTTTGTGAGAAATCATACTTCATGACAAAGGTTGGCATTATGTAATAAGTACCCACAAAATATTAACCTACTTACAATAAATACAATTAATAATGTACATAAAAGAATGAAATTAAGCTAATTTTCTATCAAAAAAAGAATTATTCATGAACAGAAAGTGGACAGCATAGATTTGATGACAGGAAGGTTGTATCTAATCTGAATTACTGAGTGACCTAGGAAGCTTGCTCAGAGGGATTACAGAATAATTATGTTAATATGCAATTATCACCTCATTTCTTCTGTAGTAACCTCAAGATGTAGTGTAGTGAGGGTGTTATAGCAAGTGCTGATAGTTTGCAAAAATACTGATGTTTGAGATTTCTGAGACAATAAGTCTAGCTTGAGGCATATAAGTGATGATCTGTCATCTTGAAGACAGATCTGACCTTTGTACTTTTTTTTTTAATGCTCTTAGTAGTATATAACTACAGGCAGTTATAGCTGTAGAACTCATTATGATTTCCTAGAACCTGAAATGTGTTTTATGTAGATTTAAAATTCCATTTGCAGCTTTTCATTAAGTGTGTGAATTTTTTAAATAACAGTTTACAGTTCAGTTAAAAGAAAAATTCTATAGTTATGTGATTACATGGAGGAGGACACAGTGATAGTATTTAAACATTTAATAAAAAGATTCTAATTGATACAGCAATTTCATTGAAATTTAGAGAGGCCAAACAATATAACATTAATTTGTTTATTTTAATTTAGTAGTTTCTCTTTTTTTAAACTTAATGAATAATGCCTACCTTCAGATATGTCCCTTTGTTATGTTGACATAAGCTGGTATTTATAACTCTGTTGTATGTATTTAACTGTATAGAGATTGTTGAAAAATCTGTTTGAGAGTGTGTGAAATTAGTTTATAGGTCAAAAAATGTTTTCTTGCCTGGATTCTCCTCCATAAATGTCCTGAATGTAGGGAAATAATTTATGATGTCAAAATTCTGGATCAGTGCAACACATATTGATGATCCATTATTCTTTATTGTATCTCAGTGCAATAGCTTTGAGTCTTGAATGCTGTTAAGAAAAAATGTATCTTGAATGTATCTTTTCATTTTTAGAAATATATTCTGAAAATTAAGCCAAGAAGATTTTTTATGGTTGCTAAAATACTAGCTTACTTATTCAGTTTCTTATAGCATATTTTTAGACTGATGTGATTTTTAATATTAATGTACTAATAAAATTTTTTTCTTAAAAAGAATGACTCCTCTATTTCTGAGCAGAGATAGTCTATTGGAGACAAGTAAGGTACATTTCACTAAGTAGATGTAAAAGAAAACTTTGATTGTTAAAGACCTCTTTTTATATTTTCACAATATTCAATTTTATCTTTTCTTTTACCACATGTATTTTGTATGTTAAAAAATTTGTTATACATATATACTCTGTTTTTGAGCAAAACACTTTGATATCTTCCAATTTATGGAAGCTCTTATAAAGCCATTCTAGTAATGAGAATGCAATCTCCAAGCCGACATGGATATTCTCATAGTTTGTCACCCTGCTGTTCAGGCGGTACCAGTGAAGTTGCTTTAAATGGGAAACGTCTGTTCCATCTCTGAACCTCTAACACCAGAACAGATGGGTGGAACGTGGAACATGGAAGGTTTTACCTCTGAGGTGGTAACAGTGAAGCCACTCATTAACACTGAATTTACCACTTTGTTAGCAACGTTGCTTCCTGTTGAGAAAAGCTAATATAGGCTTTCAGATTGACTGAGCATATATTTGTCTACCTCTATGATTATAATAAGTTGGAATAGAAAGTAAGTGTCTTACAGGCTAATTTTTTAAAAAGAAAGATTTGTTGTCCATTTCTGATTTATGTGGTTGTTCCTATTTGGGCGTTTTACTTTTTCTACTTAATAAGAAACATCATTAATGAGTAGTAGTATAGCATTATGATTTGCTTTCCTTTTCATTGACATTTGCACACTCCTTCCTAACACATGTTTATGTGCTGTCCATTTTTAACTTCTGTGTATGTGATGTGGAAACTCCTGCTGGGTGCTGCATTAGCACCATTTTGGAGTGATATCATTGAATATGATCTTATTTGAAGTCTGTTTTTATTACTGTGGAAATTTGCCAATCTCAAAACAGAATTCTAAGACCTATGAAGGTCAGAAAAATAATTGTTGGTATAAGTGATAATGCCAAAGAAAGATATTTGTAGTATTTGTTGTATTAAAGAACATATCTTGTGGAAGGTATAAGGTCATATTTATAAGAGCTGCTTTAAGTTGTGAAATAAGAAGAAAATACTTAGAAGCAGTTCTTTGATTCTTTAACTAGATTTAATGTTTTACAGAATATATATTTGGTATATAAAATAAATTAGAAATAATAAACTTTATTGAAAATGTTTTCATTTCTAAATAGCAATTAAAGCTCCTGCTGTTCTAAATAAAATTACTCATTATACAAATAAGAATACTATAAAAGAAAAAGATAGACTTTATTCTTTATATGAGAGCAGGAACTTTGTTTGGCACGTTTGCTACTGAACCCCTATTACTAGAGCAGTGTGTGGCACATAGTAGGGGCTCAATAAATATTTGTAACATTAATAAATTATACTTAATACTAGGTGCAAAAGGAAAAGAAATATGGAATATTATGCCAGTACTTCAAATAATTAAATATGTGGGGTTGCCAAATAGCAGGTTTGTAAATTGCACTTGATGATTATTAGATATTTTGAAAGCCTTGCTATAACTGCTGAGTTAAGAAATCAGAAACTTGATGGAATTTCCAATATTTAAATGAGATACCCAAATTTCATAAGAAGAAAACTAGTTTTCAGAAACTTTTGAATTGATTTTGCAGTTGTGCTTTTATTCATTTACCACATTAGTGCTTTATTCAACAAATATTCCTGAGCACCTATGCCAAGTATCTTGTTAGGTTCTAAGAGTTCACTATCCCTACCCTCAAAGAGCTTACATTCTTCCAAGGTAATGGCTATATAGTGTGACCATTTCTAAAAGCAAAATAAGAACAGACTACAAGGAAATTCTTAATAGTGGGGGCAGTATTTATAGCCATTGAATGTTTGTCTTCCAAACTTTCAGAAGTCTTCTTTTAAAATATTCTGCTGTCCTCTCATAACAGTTAAATATATTATCAAAAGCATTTAGTACCTATGGCTGATTCTTGTTGATGTATGACAGAAAACAACAAAATTCTGTAAAGCAATTATCCTTCAATTAGAAATTTTTTTTTAAATGCCTCGAAAATATTATCTACATTTTATATGAAATAAATGGAAGAATTTACCATACATTTATGATGTTTTCAGATTAGAGTAACAACTTTTAGATCATTGCAGTAGACTGTCAGATCATAAAATGGGATAGCTTCCTATTAGGGAATGCTTTGAATTTGGGGACTCAAGTTATGAAAGTTTAAAGAAGCATAAAGCTTCTTGATTTTAACTTTACAAATTTAGAATGAAGGATAATTTACATAAGGATAGAATGAAACCCAGTGAATGAAATGTTTTTTAAATTAGTAGAATTTTAGGAGAATGTGAAATACTGAGAGCAGAACAGTCTTATTTTAAATTAAAAAATACAGTTTCATACATTAGTCATTGTTGTTGATAGCACATAAGTACATTCAAGTAAGCTTCTTTACTGATTGTTGTTTTGTTACCTTTATGGAGTTTTAAGTGACAAAAGTTTTACTTTTGTGTAATATGTAACACTTTACATTATTCTCTAGTGTAGAATGTCCACAGTAAATTTACTTAGGTAAGATAATTTTCTTTTTATTAACAATCTCATATATAAGATTTTAGATTTTTTTTCAGTCTGTAGCATATTCATTTATATTGTGTGTGTCTGTGTGTGTGTGTGTCTGTGTGTGTGTGTTTATGTTGCTTTGCTCTACACATTTTGTATATATACAGTTTGGGGGGTGTTGTTGCCTAATTCAAAGGAAAAATTAACCTCTGCAACACTAAAAATCTTTCAGTTTCTTCAAGTGTTTCTTCATTCTTGAAAAATTATTAGGGTCTTAATATAATGAGTAGAATTAAGCGACTGAAAATGTGTACTTTCAACTCTCCATGCGTTCTAAGGATAATCTTTCTTTCATGCAAATCTAAAATTTTTTTTTCCATTTTCTAGACTAAATGTGTTAAATGGGCTTACCAACAATATGGATGATTTGAAGATAAACACCGATGTTACTGGTGCTAAAGAAGAACTCCTAGATGACAACAGTTTTATATCAGACAAAGAGAGTGGAGTTCATAAACCAAAAGATTGTCAAGCATCATTTCAGAAAAACAATACATTCACTTTGCCTGAAGAACTGTCAAAGGACAAATCTGAAAAAGCCTTAAGTGGAGGCCAGTCTACTCTGTTTATACATGCTGGTGCTCCTACTGTTTCTAGTGAAAACTTTATTTTGCCTAAGGGAGCTGCTGTTAATGGACCAGTTTCACACTCCTCCTTAACTAAGACTTCCAATATGAATAAAGGCAGTGTTTCGTTAACCACTGGACAGCCTGTGGATCAGCCAACAACAGAATCTTGTTCAGGTTTGAAGGTGGCAGCCGATCTTCAGCTGTCTACACCACAGAAAGCAAGTCAACATCAAGTTTTATTTTTATTATCAGATGTAGCACATGCTAAGAATCCAACCCATTCCATTAAAAAACTACCTACCTCTGCTTCAATTGGTTGTGACATTCAGAATTCAGTAGGGAGTGGTATAAAGTCAGATAGCACTTTAATAAATCAAGTAGAGGTGGGTGAGGATAGTGAAGATTTATTGGTAAAAAATGATTGTGTCAGTACATTAACAGGAATTTCCTCAGGTACAGATGAATTTAGGTCAGACAATGATACAAACTGGGATCCCCAAAAAGAGTTCATTCAATTTCTTATAACTAATGACGACACAGTAGATAAAGCTCCAGTTCACTCTAAAGTAGGTCTGGAAAAAAAGAGAAAGCGAAAAATGGATGTAAGCAAGATAACTCGTTATACCGAAGATTGCTTTAGTGATTCTAACTGTGTACCCAATAAGTCAAAAATGCTAGAAGTAGACTTTATGGAACAGAATGAAGATGTGCAAGCAATAGACTCACGGACATATGCATTATCACAAGTGAAACCTGAATCAGCTGATGAAGACTTGGAATCCGTGGATACTTTTCAACATCTAATTTTTAACTCAGATAAGTGTGGAGAAGACAGTTCACCTGTTCATACTAGCACTTTTCTTTCAAATACCTTAAAAAAGAAATGTGAAGAAAGTGATTCCGAGTCACCTGTTACTTTTAGCACCGAAGAGCCATCATTCTACCCCTGTACAAAGTGCAATGTGAATTTTAGGGAGAAAAAGCATCTCCACAGGCATATGATGTATCATTTAGATGGGAATAGTCACTTTCGTCATCTTAATGTCCCAAGGCCATATGCTTGTAGAGAATGTGGACGGACATTTCGAGATCGTAACTCACTGCTAAAGCATATGATTATTCACCAAGAAAGAAGACAGAAATTGATGGAGGAAATACGTGAATTGAAAGAACTTCAGGATGAAGGAAGAAGTGCACGATTACAATGCCCTCAGTGTGTGTTTGGTACCAATTGCCCTAAAACATTTGTGCAACATGCTAAAACCCATGAAAAAGATAAAAGGTACTACTGCTGTGAAGAGTGTAACTTTATGGCAGTGACAGAAAATGAGCTGGAATGCCATCGAGGAATTGCCCATGGAGCAGTGGTAAAATGCCCTATTGTCAGTTCTGATGTAGTCCAGAGAAAAACACACAAAAAAGCATTCATGAAAGACCCCATTATAGGATCATCCAAAAAATCGGCTACCTATATATGTAAGATGTGTCCTTTTACTACTTCAGTCAAGAGTATTTTTAAAAAACACATGGAATACTTGCATTCATCATCATGCATTGATTCATTTGGCAGTCCTCTTGGGCTTGATAAAAGAAAAAGTGACATAATTGAAGAACCTATAGATACTGATAGTTCTAAACCATTAACTAAACAACAGTCAACAACATTTCCAAAGAACTCTGCTTTAAAACAAGATGTAAAGCGAACATTTGGATCATCCTCACAATCAAGTAATTTTTCAAAATTCCATAAACGGCCACACAGAATACAAAAGGCTCGGAAAAGCATTGCCCAGTCAGGTGTAAATGTGTGCAGTCAAAACAGTTCTCCTCACAAGACTGTTATGATTAAAAGCAGCATTGACCAAAAACCTAAGTATTTCCATCAGACAGCAAAAGAAAAATCTAATGCCAAGGCAAATAGCAACTATTTATATAGACATAAATATGAAAACTACAGAATGATCAAAAAATCAGGTGAATCATATCCTCTGCATTTCAAAAAAGAGGAAGCTAGTTCATTAAATTCTTTACATCTGTTTTCATCAAGTAATTCTCACAACAATAGTTTTATTTCAGACCCTCATAACTCTGACACCAAAAGGCCAGAAGGCTTCAAAGACCACAGGCGTGTAGCTGTAAAGAGAGTAGTTAAGGAATCTAAGAAGGAAAGTTCTGTTGGAGGAGAAGACTTGGATAGCTATCCAGATTTCTTGCATAAGATGACCGTTGTTGTTTTGCAAAAACTTAATTCTACCGAAAAGAAAGATAGCTATGAAACAGAAGATGAAAGTTCCTGGGACAATGTTGAGCTAGGTGACTACACTACACAGACTATAGAAGATGAAACCTATCATGATATTAATCAAGAACATGTAAACATATTCCCTCTATTTAAAAGCAAGGTGGAAGGTCAACAGTCTGGGGAAAATGCTACACTTAGTTATGATCAGAATGATGGCTTTTATTTTGAATATTATGAAGATGGTGGAACCAATAACTTTTTGCATGAGATTCATGATCCTCAGCATTTAGAAAATGCAGAAACTGCATTGTCAAAGCATAGTTCTGTTTTTCACTGGACTGATTTGTCTCTTGAGAAGAAATCGTGTCCTTACTGCCCAGCAACATTTGAAACAGGTGTTGGGTTGTCAAATCATGTCAGGGGACATCTTCACAGAGCAGGATTAAGCTATGAAGCCCGCCATGTTGTATCACCAGAACAAATAGCCACAAGTGACAAAATGCAGCATTTCAAAAGAACTGGCACAGGAACACCTATTAAGCGAGTTAGAAAAGGTAAGTTTTCACGTGGATAATTTGGGCTAGTATGTCCATATTCGAATTCAAAGGATTTGAAGGTTTTGCTCAAATTTGACCTTCATTAGAATCACATAATTTCGTATTTCAGAGTTAATTTGTTTTGAGGAGTTCAATTTATAAAAAAATTCTGATATTACTCTTAAAAATTTTTTTTTAGCTATAGAGAAGTCTGAAACCACTTCTGAACACACTTGTCAGCTCTGTGGTGGTTGGTTTGATACTAAAATTGGATTATCAAATCATGTTAGAGGCCACCTGAAAAGACTTGGAAAGACCAAGTGGGATGCTCACAAATCTCCAATCTGTGTTCTGAATGAGATGATGCAAAATGAAGAAAAATATGAAAAAATCTTAAAGGCATTGAACAGTCGTCGTATTATTCCTCGACCATTTGTAGCTCAAAAACTTGCATCGAGTGATGACTTTCTATCTCAAAATGTTATACCTCTTGAAGCATACCGTAATGGCCTAAAGACTGAAGCTTTATCAGTGTCTGCATCAGAGGAAGAAGGGCTGAGTTTCTTAAATGAATATGATGAAACTAAACCAGAACTGCCCAGTGGAAAAAAGAATCAGTCTCTTACACTCATAGAACTGCTTAAAAATAAAAGGATGGGAGAAGAAAAGAATTCTTCTGTTTCTCCTCAAAAGATCCATAATCAAACTGCAAGAAAGAGGTTTGTTCAGAAATGTGTTCTTCCACTAAATGAAGATAGTCCATTGATGTATCAGCCACAAAAAATGGACTTCACTATGCACTCAGGTAAGAGGACATTTATGAC
Source organism: Bos indicus (assembly GCF_029378745.1). NCBI lineage: Eukaryota > Metazoa > Chordata > Mammalia > Artiodactyla > Bovidae > Bos > Bos indicus. The sequence goes on from NC_091762.1 coordinate 52,745,450, forward strand.
TATCTTACATAACTTAAACACAATTATGTTTACCTTAGTGGAACATGTATATAAAATACTTTCTCAGAATCCTTTATTTAAGCTGCTTTTTTGCAGAACAGAGATTGGTTACACTGTTATTTCTAGATAAATCATCAGTTGATGTTCATCAGCATTGGAGTCTCTGTGCCTCATTTCTTGGTCACAGTGCAAGGTGAGAACAAAAGCAAAAACAAAAAACTGATCAATAAAAATAAAATTTGTCATGGACGGGTGATGGTTCTTTGGATGGGAGGTTGACATTGTTCAGAAGCATAGTGTTACTGAAAAGGCTGTCATATTTTTGCCAGTGCTCCAGAGTGATTTTTGTTTTCAAGATTGTAGTTGTCCAGGTTTTCCTCCTGCGTAGGTCAAACAAACAGAATGGATTGGTGTTTGTCGTGTGTTGCCATTAACCCAAAGAAACTTCCTCCCTCTCTAATTCCTCCTTGTATTGTGAGATAGTTTGGTTTTGGAGGACTGTTGTGAGTATAAAACATTTATTTGGGATTTTAGATTTTAACAACACGTTCTATTTGAACAGAACAGATGGTTTAACCTAATGGTTGTGCACCCATAGTTTTTCCTTTTCAAAGGAATATTTTGTATGAGTTGGCAAATGATGTGGCAGATAAAGTTGCCAAGCTTTATTTGGTATTGCTAAGTCTGGTTTTAGACTAGAGAAATGTTGTGTCTGTATGGGTTTCTTTTGGATGTTAAGGATGCTGAAGATGAGTTTAGATGATACCATAATTTTAGCCCTAGGTTGAAGGTAAAAGTAACTTGTCAGTGAATTAATAATGAATAAAATTACTATAATGTTGATTTGTTTACTTTGGGCAGACATTGGGATATTCTAAATATTTGTAATGCAGATTTGATTTGAGGAAAGATTGTCTTGAATCGTAAGTGGTCTGAAAAACAATTTATCTTGTATGGGCTTCTGGTTAATAGGGGTCTTTCTTTTGTACAAAGAGAGTCTTTTCAAAGCTAATATTTCAACATTTTTCAGAGGGATAAAATGTAAGCAAGATGCGGCAGTTATGTTGGCCAAGGTGTAGTACACTTCAGAGAGGGGAAAGTGTATCTGTGGCTATCACAATATTTGTTGAAAAAAACCAGTTGAAATGTGTTGGGAGCGTGAGGGCTGTCTGAGAAGATAGGAGTTTCTTATTGCTTCAACATGTTTTCTTTACTGTGATGACTGAGATGTTAGCTTGTTGATCATTTATTTAGCACAAAGATTTTAGGAAAAAACTTCAGATCATTAACTTTCATTATTGATTGCGCATTCAGAGTAATGAACATAAAATGCCCTGAATAAAATGTTGTGTCTAACAGCTGTTCAGTGGTGTGTTTTACCACCTTTTCTCCCAGCCTTCATCAGAAAGCCTAATTTAGTATTGAGCCTTTTACGGTTTTGTGGGTAAAACACTTTAATTACCACTTTGTCAACTAGACTTTTTAATTTTTTTTTTTTTATTGATAATGTTGTAAACTTTGAAACTTCTCAACAGAACTGTGCAATTCAAATCACAGGATTGTATTTTAGGTTTAGGAAATGATCTGCGTAACACAGAAATCTGCAAGAAAGTGATAATAGGTATTAAATCCAAAGATACTCAGGGGTTCAAGACAACTCCTCTTCTCCCTTTCCAAAAGAGCATGGGTTGCCTCTAAATACTAACTACAAACTAATAATAGTTAACTTAATTTCCCCTCCATATCTTAAGCTAATTCATTGAACGTTTTTTAAAACCATCTTTATTGTGGTACTTTTCTTCACGCTTTTACCTAAGAAAATTTCACTTTTTGAAGTGAGAACTGGATTATAGTTTTCTTTTGAATGATAGGTATGCCTGTGAAGCTTAGAACATGTGTGCATTGCAATACGACGTTTACAAGTGCTGTTAGCCTGTCCAACCACTTACGCGCTTATGCACGAAAGAAGAGTGCTGGACTTTTGACTGGTACAGGTATGTTTGAACAGATAACACAGCAAGTCTGTTTGATACAATACACTTTTTTTTCCCTCACCAGACTGGTGCTAGTTCAGATGATATTTATAGCTTTCTTTTGTAAGCAGCAGTTGAGTCTGAACACACATTAAATTTCAGCAACTTGTAAACTATTGGATATAATTTTAATTAATTTATTTTTTTTCATTTAGCTCTTATTGGCTTGATTTGAGGAAAAAGTAACCCAATAGAGGTGTGGAAACTTTTGAGTCTACATTCTTTTTATTGATTTTTAAATTATAATATTTTTACATTTATTTTTGTTAGTAGATTCTAGTAAGACACCTCTCTTTGGTAAAAAAGAATTCTAGCTTAGGGAAATGCTTTATTTGGCAAGGATATTATAGTGAAATTTCAGATACGTAGCTAGATTAGAAAAATAAGCAAATGAACAAGTCTTCATTAATCTATAGATCAACTTTTTGAAGGGGCTAGCCTTAATAATGGCCTGTGTTTATGACTGAATAAATTTTTCATTTAATGCCCCTAAGCTATATTTAGCATTAATAAATATAGCTATGCACATAAATGTTACCATGCACATTTCTGTGTTATTTTTGGTTGGTTAGCCCAACCTTGCAGATACCTTTTCATATGGCTAGCTTGTGAAAATTTTATTAGCTTACTCATATGTAATACTGCTTCTTAAATCCTATGGAATGCCTTGCTCATTTTGTTTGTAGCCTTTCAAGCAACCTTGCTTTAGCAAACTCCATCTCTCTGACATCTTAAAATACTCTCTTTTCTAAATAGATCTACATAAATCCTTTTGCCTAAAAATCTCTTTCCAGGCTTTTTCTCTTGCTCTTTTAGATCACTGCCTTCTGCTTTCTTCTAGTTGTTTATCCAGCTTTTTTTATTCTTCCTCATGTCTTCCTATGGCTTACATTCAGTATGTTCTTGCCACCAAAGAAGCACTTGTAGTCACACTAGTGTCTTTCTTCTGCTTCTTTGCTTTATCCTGACTTAATATATCACTGACTTGGGGTGACTACTGACCATTTATATTAAAAGGAGGGAAGTAGAGTGAGCTTTACTTTACTGGATTAGTCCTCATACTGTGACATTTTAGTTACTTCTAGCTTCATCAGTCTTGAAAGGTGATTGCAGACATTAGAGGCAGGGGACAGTAAAAATAAGAGGCTGTAGAAGCAGGAAATCATTATTGTTATCATAGCCACTAATTTATATTGAACACTTCTATGCATTAGACAGTATGCTGCATGCAACTTACATGCATAACATTTAATCTTCACAACCACCATTTTAGTTGTACGTGTTGTAATGATCTGTATTTTATAGGAAACTAGAGATTTAGAGAACTTAAGCAAGTTGTCCAAAACTTATGCGGCTGATAGCAGACTTGAAATTTCAATCAAGGCTGTGTTATCCCGAGGTCTTTGTTTTTAATCACTGTTACTTACCATATACAGAGTGACAGCAATGGAAAATCCTAAAAGTGAAGTTGGGTTCAAGGTGAGGAGTATTCTGGTGAAGAGTCTAATTAGAAGGAGCAGGGAGAGTAGTTCCCTGATGGCCTAGTGGTTAGGAATCTGGGCTTTACTGCCATGACTCAGGTTCAGTTCTTGGTTGAAGAACTGAGATCCTGCAAGCTGCATGGTATGATCAAGAAAGAAAGGAAAAAAAGAAAGAGAGAACATGCAATCTAATACAGGCCTATCCCAAGAAATGAGTTAGGCCTGCATTAGATTTCAGATGACTTTAGAAAATGTTCCATTCTGACTGTTTGGGCACATTACATAAATATTCACCTCCAAAAAATGGAGGTCGGGGGGAGTCTCTCCAGTCTAGATTTTGTAGTCCATTAAAAAATGCCTTTATCTCATCTGAAAATCCTTCAGAACATAGTATTAATTGCTAATAAATAACTGATCATAACCTTCCATTGACCGAGGGTGCATTCTCATGAACACTTTATCATCTAAAAAATTTCATTAGTTGGGAAAAAATACAAGATGAATGGGGATACATTTTTGTGGGCATCAGGAAAGGGGATGCTATGTTTAAATGTTATTAAATACTAACCAAAATATCCATCAGAAGTGTTAAAAATATAAAAGTGTGTATTAGGCAGTCCAAGGGCAAAGAGAAGGGAAATGAAAAGATGAAGGAAGGTGGTATTTTCCACAGCCCCCATCCACTCTTAAAAAATATAAAAATCCCATGGTCCCTTGGAAATTCTGAAACATTTCCCCTGCTTTTAAAAATCTTGACCAGTAGAGCTACATAGAAGATATTTTTGCTGCTTATTCATGCCAATAAGAAGTTTTTATCAGCTTTATTACTGTTTTTTGTGTTCTAAGTGGAGAATTCTGTATTACATTTATAAACTCCACATACTTATTCTCTTCTTCCATATCAGTTTCACTGGTATAAAATAATGGTCCCAGCCTATTATCCTGAGGGTTCCGCTGAGTAAGTAAGGCATTCATCAATTTATATAAGTAAAAGGCATTATTTTTTAAGAATACGTAGATGCTGTTTTGAGGAATAAACTACAGAATCAATTTTTTTTAATTTACCTTAATCCAGGTATATCACAAAATTGAAACAACATAAAGGGAAAATAAGTAGAACTGAAACCTCTGTTCTCCTAGTCCAAGCAGATTTGATTGATGTGTATTTTTAATTATGTGGCCTACTTTGGAAGAAAAACCATAGATCCTTGATGAAATGATCAAGGCATGCTTTGATTCCTTTAGTAGAATAAACTCCCAAGCCTTCTTAGAAGCCACCAGCTCCTGGCCTTGTCTCTGGGAACTGGTGGCTTTTTGAGAAAGAGAAATATTCCAACTATCCTGAAGAGAATGAAAAGGATGCTCCTCTGTTTCTCAAAAATTTATTTACTGATGACTCAAATACTTCTAATGTGATAGTTCTTTATTCTTTTGGGGAGGTGGTTATTGACATTTTTGAGACTTCACTCTGACCCCCATCCCAGAAACATGTATTTTATCATCCATAGATAAAATATTTTCTATATGTAGGCTTTATATATAGATGATAACCATTGAAGGTTTTCATCCATGGGCCCTTCCTCTGGTAAAAACTAAGAAAGAGGAGATGCCAACTAAAAATGAAGTGCAAAGAATACAGAACTGGGGGAATCTGGAGCCCTAAGAAGTCTTTGTGTGTGTGTGTGTGTGTGTGTGTGTGTGTGTGTGTGTGTGTGTGTGTGTGTGTGTGTGTAAAACAGTTACAAGATGCCAGAATTATGTAACACCAAACTCATTTCAATGATCACAGATATAAATCCTAATTTAAGTAAAAGGAAATAATGAAGAAGGTAGGAAAGTTTGGAAATTAAGGACATGAAAGAAGTAGGCATACTAGGAACAGAGTTCAGTTGTCAAAAAGGAGTAAACTTCACAGATTTAAATTTTGCCCAGAATTGACCTAGTTTATCATCAATTGGGCAGGTTCAAATAAATTGTTAATGATTTCCATGTGCCTTCAGTTGTGAATAATCATTCATGAAGCTGTTTTACTGTTTTTTAGTGGATTTTTGTCTAAAGAGGCTATTTCTAAAGGGTTACTTTATATCCTGCTGCTGCTGCTAAGTCGCTTCAGTCGTGTCTGACTCTGTGCAACCCCATAGATGGCAGCCCACCAGGCTCCCCCATCCCTGGGATTCTCCAGGCAAGAACACTGGAGTGGGTTGCCATTTCCTTCTCCAATACATGAAAGTGAAAAGTGAAAGTGAAGTCGCTCAGTCGTGTCCGACTCTAGCGACCCCATGAACTGCAGCCTACCAGGCTCCTCCGCCCATGGGATTTTCCAGGCAAGAGTACTGGAGTGGGTAAATTCAAGATATACTTCTTATTCAGTAATTTTTTCCAGTTAATATAGACTGTACTATTATTGGTAGACTTCTTTTTCAGGTTTTGTTCTCTATAGATTGTTCTACATGTCCGTAGAGATTTTTTTCCTGGTTGATTTTTTGTATAGTCTAATAAGAACATTATTAATTTTCATTAAAAATTAGAAATTTCATGCAATTTATTTTAAATGGTTTTGGACTTTTTTACTTTATTGGCTTTTGTGTTTAATAATCTTTTAATTAGTTAAATGGTATCTTTTTTATATTGGCAGTATTTGAAACGGTATATTTACTAAGCTACTAACAGTGACTGAGTAATAGTGCCTCTTTCACTCATAAGTGTACTGGATTGCACAATAAATTATAGGGTCACTCTGGTTATTAAAATTTTTAATATTTGAAATTATTCAAGATAAAGTGAATTGTGTCAACTTAATCTGTATTTGGAAGTAAAACATTTTTGAGGTCAAAGTAAAAGTGAATTTTTGACAGATAAAGAAAGGAAAATAATTGGAGTTCAGGTAGAGAGAATGTTGTGAAAGGAAATATATCTAAGATGAATGCATGTTTGTATGATGCTTTTCTGTGGTAACAGCAATCTGTCATCTCCTAAAAAGAAGAAAACACAACAGTGATACTCAGTATTTTTATTGGAATTCCATTTTACATCTTGACCCTATATATTCATACATATATACATTCATACATATATATACTTGTTCACTCATTCACTCACCTGAATTGAGTTTGATGTACTCTGATATTTTCTGTTGTATTCTTTCTCATTAAAAATTAATACTGGTCATGACCCAGTGAATTGATTTCTACCCAGTGAGAAGCCACTACCCACAGACTGAAAACACTTCTCTTAAGTGTCTCGTTTAGAAACTAATACTGATTAGAATCAACAATAATAGTAGTTTGGAAATCATAACACTCCTCTGTGGCAGCAAGTGAATTTTCTTTACTCATATTCAAATGTTTATCTGTAGATCATGTTTTTTAATCAACTTCTCACCTTTAGCATTTAAAGTATTAATAAATTGGGAATTTCTAGATACTTAAAATTAATGCAAGAAAAATAGTTTTACATATGCAGATATTTGGGAGGAAAGCTTCATTTCATTATCTTCAGAATACTTCCCATGATAACATTGTGAAAATAAAGCATGATCGTTGCTGTTCTACAACAACAGACTCATCATTATAATTAAAGAATCACTTTTCCAATGAGGAAAAAAATAACTTGAATTTATACTCAGTCCTTTCAGTCAATACCACTAATGTAATGTATCTACATTCTTTTTTAGTAAAGTCATTTTTATTATTCATGCCATCCACTTTTAAGCAAACCAGTGGGTCGTATGTTACTTCATGTTCTGTAGGAGTTCAAGTTCTTTAGTCTAGGCCTCCTTTCAAGGGGAGCTGGGAATTAAATTGGGTTTGTTTTTCCTTGATGCCTTTACTGTTTGTTTCATTGTTAGATAGAGCCTCAAAAAGAAAGAAAAAGAAAAAAAGAAAGGATAGTTCATGCTGGTATATAATGTTTAATATGGGTAAAAAAAATCAGCAGTCATATTCATTCAATAAAAATTTTAGTCATTAACTTTTGTACCAGGACTGTGCTAGCTCTGAAGCTATAAAGAACTTGGACTCCAACTGCAGAAACATAATGATGGTGATCTGGTAGGACAAGGACAAATTACACTGTTACAGAAGGCTTTGTGAGGTTTCAGCTAGACCCTGAGTGTGAAGGCTGAGTAGATTGAGGAAGAAGAGATGAAGTGTAGGACATTCCAGGTAAAGAGAACAACATAGTATGGGATAAAGGGATGGAATTTGGAATTCAGGAGTTTTTCTTTTGGGAGAATTAGTTATAGGTGTTTGGGAAGATGATAATGCCAGAAAGGTGGGGTTTGATACTTTGAGTGCTTGCTAAAAATGTTAAGAAGTCACTGAAGAATATTTTAAATAAGGAAATGACATGTTCCAATTTCTGTTTTAAAAAAAGTGTTCCTCATGACACTGAAAGATGGATTTCTGTAATTTCCTGGCTATAATTTATCTCTGCGGTACTACTCTTCATTAAGGGTATATATCTGTATATTTGTCTGCACAGTAATGTATGATTTATTTAGGATTAGCCACATAGTGAATTGTTCAAGTTGAGAAAATTTTCTAGGTAATGGAAGACTAGTGTCAAAGTTGATTTCATCCTAACCACTTTGCGATGGTGGTGTTTCTAAACGGTTATTCTTATTTCGGCCTGAGTATAATTTAATTATTTGAGTATTTAGAATCACCTTAATGGATGCTAATTGTTCCATAGGCCAGCAAAAATTGGGCTATTTGCCCACAATGCGAAAAGGTGATTGGCTGATTTATTCACTAACTCAATTAACATTTTCTTAAAGGTGGTTTGTGTATTATGCTAAGTACTAAAGAGATAAATTGGATGTTACAGTATGGTATAAGTAAAACACATGTTAAGTGCCAAGTTATAAGTGTACATGAAATACTTGAGGAAGTTCAGATGAAGAAGTTCCTTTCAACTAGACTAGGGCCAAGCAGGGCTTTTGAAAATTGCATCTGATTTGGACCTTGAAAGATTGTTAACTGAAACGGAAATGGGAGTTGGGGAAGGGAAGGAGCATACCTGCAAAGAAACAACTTGGAACTGTGTGAGATGTTTATTTAAAATACCCAGAAACAGGTATTTTAAATAAACATACAGAAAATAAACAGAAATAAACAGAAAAAGGGAATAGAGTTGGACAGGTAAAGGATAATATAGAATGCTAACCCATAGTGTTGGAATTAGTTTTGTTGAGCAGCCAGTAAAGACTTTTTTAAACGAATTTGTGTGAAACTTTTAAAACTCCTTTTTAAATAAAAATTAAAGGATTTGGTGGGGAAGTGGAGAAATTGTAGATGAGTTCATTTTAAGAGTCCTGATTCAGGATAATGGCAGTTGGAAAGTAAAGGAGAAATAAAAATGCATGGATAAGATTGTGGAATTTAATTAAGTAGAACTTGGCAGATTATTTAGAGTTAGAAGAGTAAGAGGAAAGATGGAGATGGCTCAGAGTTGTAAGCTTTGTTATTGAGAAGATGGTTATACCAGTACAGTTAATGAATCTGCTACTGGGGAGTTCGGTAAGAGAAGGATAACCTTCATTCTCTGGCCATCATTTATCTAGTAACACATCATTATCTAGCTGTCTACTGTTAACAAAGCAAACAATCACACTTAACTGAACCAGTACATTTGTTTTTAGGAGAATGGAGCCTAAGAGTTTTGTATTATTATAGCATAAAATGGGAGCCTGGAGGGCTGCTGTCTGTGGGGTTGCACAGAGTCGGACACGACTGAAGCGACTTAGCAGCAGCAGCATAAAATATTTCTGTTTTATGATGCCTGCTTTTTTACTGGTCATAGGTTATACAGTTTAGGAACTCTGTTTGACTGATAATCTTTTTTGACCAATATCTTGTTTTTCATAAAAGTCCTAACTAGTCTCCTAGCATTCCTGTCAGTTCTGTGGCTTACTCATTTTCTGAGTTTTGATTTTTCTTAACAGTTGATTTAATCTGGATCTGACAGTTTTTATGTTTGAATTTTTAAACTTGTCTGATATCTTTATAACCTCAGTTCTCATGTTATGTTTGCTATGATTTCTATTCTAACATAAATCTCTTGAATGCTGTTTATAATATGAATATGAATTAAAATGTAGTAGATTTTATAATAACACTGTATGTTCCTGGCCAGACGTAAACTGTAGATAAATCTACTTTAAGTGGTTTTATGGAAATAGTAAAATAATACACAGATTTTCTCTTTTGGAGGTTAGAGCAAGAGGATGGCTTGTTGAGACTGGTGGTCCCTCACTAAAGTAAGAAGTGGAAAAGTGAGGTTTACTGTTTCTTTGTTGTGTCTGGAGTTTGAGGAATAAGGTTAATTCTTGTGTCCAGCAGTGTGTTTAATTGTGGCCTTAGCTAGAAGTTAGTTAAACTAGAAATTACCTAGTCAACACTGTGTTTGATAATAGTTTAGATTTTGGCTGGAGTGTAAAAAATACTTCAAAATGATAAAAAGCTAAAAGATCTATTGAGATTGTGGATTGGTGACATTTAGATTTACTATTATAATTATTCTGAGCTCTATTTGAACATGATTATAGTAAAGATAATTTAACAAAGTTTTAAATAAGGTCATTTCCTTACTTAACTCATTTTTACAGGAACAATCACTTAATTCCAATAAATATGAAATGATAATTTGGAAATACTGACACTTTTAGAGACCAGGGAATGGGATTGTATTCAGGTGATTCTAAACGTGATTTAGAACAGATTTGTCATTATCTATTTTAATGTTTATTCCAATTTTAGGTATGTCTTAGTCTTAGATAAGAGATTGATATTAAGTGCCTATTGTGTTTAGTAAAACAGCATGCAAATCCAACCTACCTTAAGGAGAAATTTTAAGGTTTTTTTCTTATCTTTTACCACAGAGAGGTAAAATATATTTGCTTTCCTGTTTACTCTTAACTAAACAATAAACAATTTGTACCTGGGTATTATTAGCTTTTAGCTTTTTGCAACCTAGAAAGAACCCACTCCAGGACTCTTGCCTGGAAAATCACATGGACAGGGGAGCCTGGTAGGCTGCAGTCCATGGGGTCGCAAACAGTCAGACACGACTGAGCGACTTCACTTTCACTGTTCACTTTCATGCATTGGAGAAGGAAATGACAACCCCCTCCAGTGTTCTGGCCTGGAGAATCCCAGGGACAGGGGAGCCTGGTGGGCTGCCGTCTATGGGGTCGCACAGAGTCGGACACAACTGAGGTGACTTAGCAGCAAGACTAGTCTGCCTGCAATTTCTGTCTATAAAAATGTGTGATAAAGTTTCATATTTATGTTTACTTTCCCCTTTGCACTGATAATACTCAAATATTATTTTACTAGTCATTCCCTCTACTTTGAAATAGCAGAGGTTTCTAGATACTGAATATATGTACTTTTTCTCGTCCCAAGTAGATAACTTCTCTGAACCAAGCACATAAGGCTGTTGCTACCATTAATATTAATACAGCCTCGTACTTTGTAGGGCAAACTCAAGCCACCTGAATCCTCTAGACTGATACTAAGCCATAAACTTGAAGGAAAGGAAATCAGTTTTTCAAATATTTTTCACTTCATCCTCTTCCAAGTAAAATGTTAAATTGTGTAGTACCTAATTAACTTTGCCATAATTGCTCTGTGATCCTAGGTTAGTTACTGTTTTTCATTATTGAGAATGGAAACTTTAAAAATTAATGGAAGTAACTTAGGGCACTAAAAATAAATCCAGTTTTAGAGTGAAAATATCAAGGGAGAATGATGGTGAAAATATACTTCTGAGGTTGCTAGTTGTGAATTATATATGTTTAATTCCAGTTGGAAGGGGAACATTGCTTTCATAACAATGAACTACTTAAGCTGCTTTATATGTACATTTTGGGAATAATGACTGGTTTGTTTATGGCACTGGTTTATTTATGGTTTGTTTTTGGTAGGTAGGACCAAAGAGTTGGTGTTGGGAGTAGGGACGTCCTTTCCATTTTTAATGGGCTACAGAGAGTGGGATTTAACAGTTTTTTCTCTTAATAGGTATTTTTTTTTTTTTTATGGGCCAAGAGATCAAGAGGTGGAACTGAGGTTAGCCTTTCTCATTTGGGGTAGTTGCTACTCAGGATCTAGAACTGGCTACATAATTTGCAAGATACAGTACAAAATGAAATTATAGTACTTCATGTTCAGAAATTATTAGGAATATCAAGACTGTAATAACAGAGCATTAAACCATGTTTGGGATGCTATGTGACTGCACAAGTTGTACACGAAGTCTGTCTTATAAGTACTTTTTGCAAAGAGAAAAGTATACACTGAAAAAAAACAATTTAGGTTCTCAACAAATGATTTCCCCAAACCCACATCCTTATTTTATACAAGCTAAAATGTTTCTCTTCACCCCCTTAGTTGGGGCTGAGGGGAAGAAAATGCTGATTGCACAGTCTTTTGTGTGCTTGGGGCTTATGGGCCTTGAAGGATAATGGCAGCAACTAGAATTGAGTTTGTTTATTCATCTCACACCTCTGCGCCTCTTGGAACATATGTATTTTCTTCCCACATCACCACTGGCATTACCTCCATCATCAGCTTGTTAATGGTGCCAGGAATGTTGACTTATCTGTTCATGTCATTTTAATCCCTGCTGTTTTCCTGAATGAGCTCATAGCTACCATTGGCCTGCCCACCTTATACAGATCAACTAGATGGAGAAGAAATTTTCTCTAGAAGGGATATATGTGTGTGTGTGTGTGTGTGTGTGTGTATATATATATATACACACACTCTAGAATGCCTCTTATTCTGGATGTGTGTAATGTGGCCCTTGTATTAGGTTTGACTTTACCCTAAATATGGCAACAATCAGGTAGGAACAAAACAGATGAAATAGGGCTTTTGACTAAATGGGTAGGGAAGGATGATAGCAGATAACAATATTTTGGTGATGAATGTTAATTTAGTTACAGTGTTAGTTCTTTACCATAGAGGCTTCAGATGTTTTTAAGAAAAAAACTTCATTCTTTGAGGTCATTTGTGTAGTGAATTAAAAAGAAAATGAAATTTACTGAAGCAATTATGTATATAATGGGCAGAAAGGTAGAAGTGGCAAAAGGACTTATGTTAGAACCCAAAGTAAATTACTTTTCTTCTGTATATAAAGCTAATCTGTGTACAAAGCTGTGTATAAAGCTGTCTCAGAAAGCAGGCTTGAATTTATCATATTGTTTATTGATTTGCTTTTCACTGATCCGGTTTGGTTCTTTAGACACAACTGTTGTAGTTTGCAGTATAGCAGTTGGATGTTCTTTTTTGAGGGCTCATAGTCTGTTGTATTTCTGTCTCATTCCTATTTATAACAGCTAGCTGTTTTACTGAAAGGTGTATTCTAAAAAATATTTATATGGCCTTACAGCTCAACTCAATTTATTCTTCTTAAAAGTAAAATATTACTACCAATAGCAATGTGGATCCTTTATAAATCAGATAACTGCAAAGTGTTTTTTTTTTTTTTTTTTTTTACAGTCTAATGGTTAAAATTGATCACTTCAAACATTATCTGCCACCCTAAATAGGAAGATTTGAGTGATTGGGTTTATTCATTTCTGAAGAAGCAGTTATACTCAAGGAGAAAAAAATTAAGAATTTCCAAAACTAATTTAGTATTTTTTGTAAATTTCAAGTATACAAACAATGCTAGATTTAAAATACTTTGAAAGAGAAAAACGGTATATGTCTGGTTTGGTTTTTGACAGTAACAAATAAGGGCAAATAAAATTGTAAAGAAAGCCTTTGTATTAGTATAACACTATCTATGGCAGATTATTCATATAAATAACTTCAATAAACTTTTAGTTTGTTTGTCAGAAATATTGATGAGCCCTTAATACTAAAACTGACTTCTGTTAGTGATGTTGTTTTAATGTTCTAATGATTTCTGGTACAGTCCAGAATGAAATGGCTTTTCCCTTGAGGTAATAAAATCTGTTTTGAGAACATTTGTGTAATTGTCTTGTTTGTACATCATCTTTTTCATTTAGTGGAACATTTTGTGTTAATCATCTTTTTAATGTAGAGATTACCATATAGATGTCCCTTTTGTGTGCATATTTATAATATGTTAAATATTCTTACATATTTTTCTAAAATTTTGGGCAGTATTGTAAGGGTGACAGTTGGATGTTGTTATTAGAAAAAAAAATGTTCCTGTTAAATGTATTCATATTTTATGTTCTAACATAAATGACATTTCAGGGGATAAGAAATTTTAAAGTGATGATGGAGATGTTAAGATAATAGAGATATTTAAGTGTAATTACCAGAGGCCTCTGGTTTTTAACATTTTAACTTTATGGACAAGTTTCCAAGGATTCTCAATACTTGTTATTCCCTAAACTTATTTAGAACTCTTAAGTACTAGAGATTCTCAATCATATGCTGACAGAGTTGTCCTACTTTCTGAAGTCATAATACCTTCAAATATTAATTACAACAAAAACTATGGTATTCTCATTTAAAATTTAGATCTGATCATTCATAAGACAGCTTAAACTTCAGAGTTTCTAGAATTCATATAATATAAAAAATCAGAAAAATTCTTGTTTCCCTCTGTTAAAGTCAAAAACATTTCTACACCTCTGAGTAAATATTTCCAGTTCCATTTTTTTAACGTATCACAGCATCTAAATGTAATTTAAATGTTTTATAACTGACTGGTAAATCATTCTTTTACATACTTCCCCATCACCCTCTCTCCCTCTCCCTCAATTTGCTTTACACACCCAACATTATGGCACTCTGTAAACAAATAAAGGATGGTTACAATATATTTTATTTGTATCTGACAGTAATTTATTTACATTTTAGAAAAAATTTGAATACAGTGTGGCAATTTTGACAACACAGGAAGCTCATCAAAGATTCTGTCTGTAATCTCATGATACACCAAATGGTTCCCCTGTTCCATGTAACAGAGACAGGGATTGTGTGTGGTTTACCTTATACATAGGAAAAGAGGAGCTGACATCTAGTAGCACTTAGCCCTTTTTGAGTTCCTTAAACTCTTGTGGTGTATGAATTTCTTTGAAATTCACCTAAATTCAAGTTGCTCACCGAAGCAACTACGAAGAAAAATGTGCTGATTAGAGACTATGTGTTACCTCATTCTTTCTACTGGTTGTGAAGAACCTAGTTTCTACATGCAAGCTAGACTGGCAAGTGAAGAAAAGTGTGACTGCTAGCAACATGCTCATTTAAACAAATGATGCAGAAGTGTTCTACAGGAACTATAGTATATATTACACAGTGGTAGAACAAATTTATGTTCATATGCTGTTTAAATGTCAAAGGTTAAATTACTGGGTTTTTCTTTATTTTTCGTTGCAGAAGTATTCATTCAGTTCCTACCATGTGCCAGGCTCTTGAATGAGCTAACTAATGAGAACCTTGTAAGGTTTTTCTGTTCCAGATGTTGGTTGTTTAGCTTTGAAGCAGCCATTCTTAAATACTTAACTTGAATTCCTGTAGTTCTTTACTTACTAGATTCTTCTTCTGAGGATAAACAGAGAAAGACTGTGACACCTAGATTTTTCTTTTAAAGAGGCAAGTGACAGGAAGCAAAAGACAGTGGCTTGAATGAGATTTAGGCTTCTCATGGTTTTTAATTTTCTATGTGACATTTCTTTTAGCATTGCCACTTGACTACTGTAAGAAACAGTAGTCTATTTACTGGTTTTGTAATAGTAGCATCTGTTCTTTTGGAACCTGGACTTGGAAAACTCATTTCACACAATCATTGAATATCCAGTTCCTATTCTCTCTTCCCTAGAATTTTTCCGGGGCATTTCACATGACAGGTTAACAGAAGAAAATTCATTTGGACAACTCTTCTGTTACATTTGTTTCCCTTCCCCCTTGGGCCCCTAGAGATAAATTCTTACCATCTCTTCCTGCTAATTGACCAGCAGCACCCTGGAATACTATCATCACTTTGTTCAAAGGAATGGTGTAGTTGTATTTAAAGAATAAAATGTTATGTCCCATCTGTTCCTACCTATTAAAAAAAAATCTTTTTTCTTTATTAAATTAGATTTTTTAAAATAAATGATTAAAGGAGAAGTCAAGTAACAGAAATTTCAAGAACAGTTAGCACTAGAATTTTGATGCACTTTAACATAAAAATCTCTTTTTCCCCTTTTTAATCACATTTTTAAAATAGAAAATAATGTAACAAATAGTCATCATTTAATTTGTGGTCCATTTGTTAACTTATGTGAGATAATCTGGATCTATTTTTCTAGTAAAATAGAACATATGCTTGTATATACAATACAGATTGAGTTTAAAAATGAAAGTTGAGCATTCTTTGTCCTTTCAAATGTAGGGCTAGCTTATAATTTTAAGAGCTATTGTAAAATTCAAAATGAATTGCATTGAACTTTTTACTAAGTTTTCAAAGTATGTGAAATCTGATTAATGGAGAACTAATCAAATGCAAACTTGATGATCTTATATAAGATGTTATAGTTTTCCTGGAAGTAAGATTTAACCAGATGTTAAAATAATGTATATATGATTGTAAGAGAAAAGATTGCCATTGCTGTGGTAATTGACCACTTTAGTAATTTCAAGTTATTTTAGTTTTATCCTTTCAGTTCTGATTTGGTATGGTTAAGCATTATTTGAAAAATGAGTACAAGAAGTGTATATGCTGATAATATTACTGCTATTAGAGAACCAGCTGCAAGGTAGTGCATGATTCAGGGACTACAAATGAATGCAGACATTTTCTAACTTGATTTAGATGGTCTGACCTCCCAAGAAGTATCTGTATGTATGTGTACTTAGAATATGTAAGAAATGTTAAGTCTTTTTCTTCCCCTTTTTAGCCTTAGATTGTAAGCAAAAGAAATCAAGGTCAAGATCCGGAAGCAAGAAGAAACTTTTAACATTACCTCATGGTGCTGACGAGGTTTACATTCTCCGATGCAGGTATATGCCTATATTACCTAATCTGCTCAGTTTCTTCAGATTTTGCTTTGAGACGTACTAGTTATTTTGTTTGAAATTTTTAATTTTTGACTGAAGGTGCATTCTCAAAAATCAAGTTACAAATGAACTTTCAGAGACAGACTTAAAATCTTATATGGCTCATAATATGCTGTACTTCAACAACTAATCAAGTTTTTTATATTAGCTAAGGGCCTCTATGATATTGTGATTTGTAAAAGTGGCTTTTTTTGTTGTGTTTTATTCGTGTTCTTTGTTTCCTTTAATTTGATGTTTTTCAAATTGTCTTGAGTTCCTGCTTATTGGAAGTATATTTTCTCTCCACTTGTACTTCTGAGTGTAGATATACAGACTCATTCACACCTCCTTCCATACTCATCCTCATGCAGTTTAAGGAATTCTAAATTAAAGAGTGCATTTTTTTCTTTTGAAAAAAAAAAAAAAGTAGTGCATTTTGGAATTAAGATGTGTAGGTGTTAAGACCTTTTAATTAATTTTCATAGTAATGTTCCCATCTCTGCAGGTATTACTAGAGTTAGTATGAATTGGCAGTTTTAATATTACATTTAATCATTTTGACCTCACAAGTATTTAGAAACTGTTGTCTAGTACTATCTTCAGTATAAAGTTTGCCCTTTGTGTTTATGAATTTTATGTGAATTGGGTTTTTTGGGAGGGGGGAATTGGTTTTAAATAAAGGGAATTGGTTATGTTAAGAGAACTGTTAAATGGAATTGGTCATGTTAAGAGAACTGTTATCAACTTCTTCTGTAGGTTTTGTGGCCTAGTCTTTCGTGGACCATTGTCTGTTCAGGAAGACTGGATTAAGCACTTACAACGACACATTGTAAACGCTAATCTTCCACGGACTGGAGCTGGCATGGTGGAAGTCACATCACTACTCAAAAAGCCTGCCTCCATTACAGAAACTTCATTTTCTCTACTAATGGCAGAAGCAGCTTCATAGAACAAGAAAACCTTTTAAATAGAAAATTTGAATTGGATGTAAATTTGAAATTCTTTGTCTTTTTTTTTCAAAGCCACATTAAATTATCCATTTATAAATACTAAAGCAGGAAAATGGGGAAAAGTGAATGACAGTGACATCAGAGCAAATTGAGTACTTCAAACAGTAAGTAGTCTCTATATTTTATATAGGATGGAAGAGGTTTCTAAGGTTTACTACATTTAGTCAGTTAACTGTGTTCACTCAATGAAAGATCAATACATGTAAGCAGTTATTAATAAACTGTTGCACATGGATAAAGACAGACTAATTGGAAAATTATGTTTTCTGCAGTGTTACCAGAATCAAGGTTCTGTTTATTCCCCACAAGACTTGTATTGAAAAATAAGATATTATATTTTGTTTGTATATATTTAGTGTTTTGTATAATACCAGGAACTGCTAACTAAATTTACTCAACTTAGGGCATTAAATATCATGTACTTCATAGTTTGAGACTGTTCACTCAAATAGGGCAGAGTACTATTCTATCTAGACGTGTAAGTGTTTTTTTTAAATCACATGGAACGGTTTTTTTTTTTATACTAAAAAGTGGAGGGAGATTTGTTTAAACAAGTATTTCTAAAAGAAATATGTACATAGTCCTGGAAATTATTTGTGGTAAGGAAATATTCTTTACTCCAGTTGCATTTCTCAGACAATAAAGTGGTGCATCCATGCTACCTCCTACTTTGTCAACAAAGATGCTATTTACCCTTTACATTTTTGTATCATAATAGATTTTAAAAAAGTCTAATATTCTTTATTGCAAGACATCCTTTTGTTAACAGATTTGTTTCTTTTTAATGTTTTACCTAAAATTTGACATGCTTACAGGACAGGTTTGCCTCTTTATTTAACGTTGTAGAAATGTAATTAATAAACAATGCTCACTACACGGTTTAGAATAGGCTTTCTCATTTATAGTCTCTTCCAAATTTGATCAGTTAACAAAACTTAATACACCAATCGAAATATTTCTACATATGATGAGAATGTTTACAATTTAAATTTTAGAACTTGTTTTGGATGTGATTATATGTACGAAAATCGTGTAACACTATTGCTCATGCTAAGAACCGACTTAATGGAATTACTGAAATAAATGTGCTGTGAGGAATGGAAAATATGGTGCAGATGTCTTGGTCATGATAAATTGTGATTCTCCTTTTAAATTCCTTCCAAAAACAGATTAGTTCTTTTAATCTGAAATCAGATTCCTTTACAAATAACAGTTTTTGTATGCAAGCACCATTTCATTTTATTTCATGTAGTATGGCTAATACTATAGTTGAAACAAGGATATGCATTGATACTTTTCTTCGTATGTAAATAAAGTTAAAAGCAGTTAAAATAAGGAGTATTTTGGTAGAGTATATATACATACCTCACTGCCAGTGAAATTGCTTTCCTATGATATATCTCCTTACCAGAAAAATCTCTAAATAAAAAAAGACTTAAGAAAATTATAATGTCTATAGTGTGAAACATTCTTACTTTTATCATTGGTAGAAATTGTCCACTTGAGGTTGTGTTTCATTTGATTTATGTTGTTTATACATAGCTGGTTACTTTATTCACACACTTGATATGTAAAATTAGGAAATTGAACTAAATGAATCATTCCCAACCAATGGTCTCCTGATCCCTGGAGTATATAATAGATAGGAAAAAGTATTTGTATAAAATTATTTTCATTTTGCCAAAGATGTAATAGAAACTGTGTGTGTCTCTATAATGATGAGTCTAACTAAAACATCAAATTTCTTAACTTTTGACTGAAAATATACCAAGTCTGTTTTTACCAGTATTCTTGTATTAGGTTTCATTGATATAAATATATTCTATATTCAAATAGAATATATTTTTTAAATTGGAAGTCATACTACTGCATAGTAAGTAGTGTTCAGAAGTTAAGTATCTGAACACTTAATTAATTAAGTAAGTAATTCAGAAATTAAGAAAAAAAGAATCCTGGCAGGAAGACTAGCAATCACCAGAGCCCCTTTCAACTCTAATTTTTATAGTTCTTTGTTTGATTTTATTAAACCAGCTGTCAAGCTATAGAAATACAAGTAGAATAGGTAGTTTGACCACAGCTTTCATAAGCAAACAGATTAAATTTTTTACATTAAACTATTTTTAAAACAATGTTTCTTCAGGATGTAAGAAAGAATTAAATTATCAAATATAGTAATTCAAATTGGAAACAGTAAGCCAGAGAGATTCCTGAAAAGTAAATTAAACAAAGAACATTTCTCATAATAAAGATACTTGGGTTACAGAAATTTTTTAATTTCTTGGGGAGCACAGTTCACCTTTCATTTGGCAACTAGAAAGTTAATGATATATTTTCGTTTGGCTTCCACTAAAAAATTATGAAATGTTGTTTTAAGTTATATGATAGACTTTCATGTTAAAGCATGTGCTACTTCAGTATTCAGTATTGCCAAATTGTCTTTTACAGTTATTTTATCATTGCCTAAGATATTTGAGCTTCTTTTTCTTTTTTTAAATAGTATTGATTTATTTAATAGCATTAAAATGAAAAAAGTTAACCTTTCAAATTAGTATTTTCCACTATGCTTCTTTAGAATAGATTAGAACCATGGCATAGCTAATATCTCTATTTTAGATTTCAATTTAATTAGATAGATTTTTTTAAAGGACATACATATAACCTCTCAGGGACTGTACAGTTGAAACATACTGATCCAAAATATAGCTTTGATTTTTTTTTTCTTACTAAGAAAGTGTAATATCTGCTCATTTTAGAAATATTTAGAAAATGAAAAAATGAAAAATGGGTAAAAAAATTGTGGTACTACTACTCAAACACATTTATTGGATTGACCAAAAAGTTCATTTGGATTTTTCCATAAGATCTTACAGAAAGCCAGAAAACTTTTTGGTCAATCTGATACTTTTAACAGCTTGTTAATGTTTCTTTCTCTTGTCTTATTGTTTCAGTGTAGTTATAAATGTAATTATTATAATGTATCCACCCCAGTATCCCATTTTCCCAAGTTTATTTGAAATATAAGTGCTGCATTGTATAGACTAATCTCTGATACTTGATCTTGAGCATTTTCCACCACCAACAACCAGTTCTTTGATTCTCCAAACAATAGTTGGGTGTCCAATAGTTTAAGTCAATTCTGACATTAATTACCTGGAGTTAATGTCAGACTCCGCAGGTTAAAGGGGTCAGTCCCAAAAGACTGCCCACACTTCAGATGCCAGTCACAAATATCGGGTCACCCATACTTGAGACGACTGGCTATAAATCAAAGGTTGCCATGACTGACTCTTCAGGTTTGATAATTTGCTAGAATGGCTCACAGAACTCAGAAAAAGACTTGACATTACCAGTTTATTATAAAGAACATAACTCAGGAACAGTGAAATGGAAGAGATGCATAGGGCAAGGTATGCTAGGAAGGAAGGTGGCATGGAGCTTCTATGCACTTTCTGGGTGTACCACCCTACCAGCACCTTGATGTGTTCACCAACCTAGTAGCTCATCCCTTAGTGGGGTTATCATGGAGGTTTCATTGTTAGGCTTTATTGATTAAATAATTGGCCATTGGTGATTAACTTAGTCTCTAGCTCCTTTCCTCTCCCTGGTGGTTTCGGGAGGTGGTGGGACAGAAAACTCCAACCCTCTAATCCTCATGCCTTGGTCTTTCTGGTGACCCACTCCCATTCTGAAGCTATCTGGGGGCCCCCAGCCACCTCTCATGTCATTAGCATTTAAAAGACACTTTGATCACCCTGGAGATCTTGAGAGTTTTAGGAGATATGTGCCAGGAACCAGGGACAAAGACCAAATATTTATTTATATCACACCAGATGCAACACTTCTATGAGACAAAAACTAGTCAACATCAATAATATTTCAAACCATGAACTATAATTAGCATTCACCCCTGGTATGGAAGGTAGCTATCCAATTTGTTTCAACAATGGGAATTTGGTGGGTGTTTTTTGAGGGCCAGTTACTGATGTTTAGTCAATAGCTCATAACTGATTTCTTGATTCTTTAGCCTATATTATAGACATAGGTACAACGTTGTTCTTTCTTGATTACTTTGATGACAAATAATTGAATATTTTTAATTGCTTAGGTAGAGAACAGTAATAAGTAAAATTTAATTGATACCTCATTCTTAAATTAAGTCAGAA
Source organism: Bos indicus (assembly GCF_029378745.1). Classification (NCBI taxonomy): domain Eukaryota; kingdom Metazoa; phylum Chordata; class Mammalia; order Artiodactyla; family Bovidae; genus Bos; species Bos indicus. The sequence continues at coordinate 52,767,141 of NC_091762.1, forward strand.
GTCAAGATGAACAGAGTGGTTATACTCTAATGTTACAGAGTTTTTCCTTGTTATTAAAGTTTTAGACAAAGTTTTTTACATTCTCCACATTAAAAATTTGTCATATTTCTATTCTAGTCTTGTTTTTCTGTTTTATAGACTATTCCTTTTTAAAAAAACATGAAATCATGATCATGCTGTGTAGAAATTAACCATTTATTTATTCTCCAAGCTGTAGATCCATAAGCATTTTCATACCACTAAGTATTATTCCTAAGTATGCTTTAAATTTTTGCGTAATGTACCATTGTACCACATATTATTGCACCTCCATTGTTGATCATTTTATGTTGTCTCTAGGACTTTGGTATTATGAAGAGTGCTTCTGATCAACATTCCTATAGTGCATTGTACACTATACACATCCAAAATTATTTTTACGATGAATTTCTAGTAGTAGAATTGGTAGATTAAAGAGTTGGATATGGCTCACATATTTGAGGTTTTATATATGAATGTTCCAAATTGTTGTACAGAAGGGCCATATAACTTTATGCTCCTACCTGCAGCTTATGAGTATGGCTTACAATTCCTCTTGTCCTTGCCATTGTAGTCTTTAAAACTTTGCTTATTTTGGTAAAAAGTAGTATCTTGTTCATCTTTAAGTGACAAATGAAAACAAAGGAAGTGAATTTTTTATCACAAAGGCATTAACTTTCTGATTTAAAATAATAAGAATATATGCGAATATGATCTACTAGATGATGTGTTTAAAATTACTTCAACTCTGATTTTATAGTAGACCAGCGGTATAATAGGGAGTGTAAGTGCCCTTATACTCCATAGTCTTTCAAGAGATATTTGATTATTATTTATTCCAAAAGCTTGTCTGTGTATCAATATAGTTCTTCTGTAAGTTCCACAGCACTTCTCAGATACTCAAATTGGGCCATGACCACCACAACCACCACCACCACCCCTTCACCCCGCCTCCAGAAGTAAAGAATAGCTATTTTGAAAGTATTATGTGTTGCCATATCAACTGTCAAGTGGTTTATATTTTTATTACAATTTAGGCAAATTCCCAAAAATTTTCTGACATAGATTTTTTTAATATGGTAGAAAGAAGAGATAGTGTGAAGTTTTGCCTCTTCTGAACAAATTGGTAAAATAGATAATTATTTGTTTTTTAAAACTAGTATTTGATTTCTTAAAGATATAAACCTAGAGAATTAGTTCTTTCTTAAACTATTAAAGTCATCCTCTGATTTTTATTTTTCTATTGATTGGCAGATTTCAACAAATACTTTAAGTAAGGAGCTTTTAGATAATGTTTAGTCCTATTTATAACTTAAAACTTAAAAAAATTTTAAAATTTCATTTATAAAGTCAATATATTGGTTATGTTTTGATAATCTTGGTACCCTGATTTAAAACCTTCTTAAGTACATAAATATATTTTATAAATAAAATAAACTTAATAAATATGCAGAACCTTAAATTCTCTTGAATATTTCAATGCCTCATATAACTTGCAAGTCAAAGTTGACTACTCAACTACACATTTTAAGTAAAATTTGGAAAGTTGAACTATAAATCTAATAGGCCAGGTTTTCTTTTTTTTAATATAAATTTATTTATTTTAATTGGAGGCTAATTACTTTGCAATATTGTAGTGGTATTGCCATACATTGACATGTCTTGCCAGATTACTTTTTGATGTAAAGTCCTAAGCATATGAACATTTAAAGATACAGATTCTTTGCCACAGAGCCACCTGGAAAGCCATTTTAATCACCACAAGAACAGAATGTAGAACATTGACAGCACTCCCAGTTCTCCATCCCAATTAAATTCACCCCCTCCCATTCCTGTTATTCTGACTTTTCTAATATACAAGTTGATATCTAGGAATGCATATAGTTTAGTTTTGCATGTTTTTTTTTTCTTTTACAGAAGTGGAATTAATACTATATGTATTCTTTTGTGACTTGTTCCCTTTGGTTAATGTTATCTTTGGAATTCATCTTTATTTTTCCCATAGCTGTAGTTTATTCATTTTGTTGTATATTATTACATATCTTTATATGACACCATTTAATTATTCATTTTATTATTGGTAAACATTAAGGTTGTCTTTGCGTGTTTCTTGACTTTTAAAAGCTGTGAAGCTGTGAACGAACATTCTTGTCTGTCTTTTAAACATCTGCAAGTTTCTCTAGGGTGGTATATGCCAAAGAGTAGAGTTTTTTGATCATAGAGTATATGCCTCTTAGACAAAGCCAGCCTGTTTTCCAAGATGATTGTACACATTTATACTCTCATGAGGAGTTCATAAGAGTTCTTGTTCCTCCCTGTCTTCAGTGATACAATTGTCAAACTTAAATTTTTGCCAGTTGGTGAGTGTTAATGATATTTCATTGTGAATTTAATTTACGTTCCCCAAATTTCTATCAGATTGAATAATAACCTTTTTTATGTTTGTTTATTTTTCCTCTTTTGAGAAATAAGTTGACAAATTGCCCGTTTTTTTCTGTTGGAGTATCTGTATTATTTCATATTGATACTTAGGAATTCCATTAATTCTTAGGTTATTATGTGTTGTAGGTATCTTCTACTTCGTCAGTCTATTTTTCCAGTTGCAATTATAGTGACTGTTGATAAACAGTTCTTATAATTAGATACATCCTTTTGAATGTTCCTGTTTAAAGATGTGTATGTTCTCTTAATTCTTGAGGGATATTTTTATTGGCTATAGAATTCTATCTAAAGTGGCAGTTATTTTCCCCCTGCATATTGAAGTTATCATCCACTATTTTCTGCCTCATTCTTGCAAGTTCATCTGTTACTCATTTTAAAATAACCTGTCCTATATTTTTTTTAGCTGCTTTCAAGATCTTTATCTTTAGTTTTCTAAAGTTTTTACTATGAGATGTCCTGTTGGGAATGCCTTTTGTTATTGCCAAGTTTGGGAACTCTGCTGGGCTTCTGGAAATTTCCTAGACCTTGTCTATAAAGTTATTTTTTCTGCCTCACTTTCTAGCTCCCTTATTCTTCTGGAACTCCAATTAATGTGTGTTAAATCCTTCTCACTGCATCCTCTGGATTTTTTATCTTCTCTTCCCTACTTTTATCTTCATATTTTGGTGTTATATTCTAGATCACTTCTTTTAATTTATCTTCCAGCTTACTGATTTTCTCAGTTACTGTTAAATCTCATCCACTGAGATCTTAATTTTGGTTATGATTTTTTTTCAGATGTAGAATTTCTGTTGTTTTTTTTCAGATATGCTTTTCTATTGTTTCTAGTATCCTACTTGGATATTTTATCTTTGAATATGGTCTACATGATTGCTTTTATCTTCTGCCTCTGATAATTCCAGAATATAAAATAATTATGGATCCAAGATTATTGATAGTTGCCTTTTCTATTTCTTGTTCATGGTGTCTTGTTTTCTTGTGTGCCTTCATGTTTAACAACACAGTGAACATTATATTTGGAAACTATTATAGAGCTATGTTGAAGTCTGGTATTGTCCCTCATAGGGTTTTCATTTACTCCTGTCAGGTGCCTCGAGATACTGCCAGTTTAGAACACCTTAGTCCAGGTTCAAGGTTTGCATTTCTCTGGCCTATCCAGATGACTCAAAGTCAGGTTGTAAGAGCTGTGTCATGGGAAGGTTATAGAAAGGTTTGCATACTGCTGGTTTCACCTTTTACCCTGTGAATATAGTTTTATTTTCCTAGCCCAAGGCCATTGAATGTGTGACTTAGTTTCATAACTCTCTCGTCCATATAGGACGTGTCTTCAGGGCAGGAATAAAAATTTTCATTATTGGGTAATACTCTTGACTTTCTTGTCTCCTCTTCGAGTTTGGCATGGTAATTCTTTTTTATCTCGACACTTCTTTAATGCTTATATGACTTTTTTTTTTCTATTCAACTTTCTTAGTTGACCCCAGTGAGAGAGAATTTATCCAGATTATTTAGGCTACCGTTATCAGAATCAGAATATAAAATAAGTTTTAAGTGCAGGTATTTTATAGGTTTTGCTCACTTCTGCTTTCCTAGAAGAGTCCTGATAAATATTATGCATCCAGTCACTATTCATTGAATGATTAAGTGAGTAAGCTATTATTTTAAAGAAAATTTAAATTTCTTAAGGGGTACATTTCCCTTTTTTTCCTCTTAAAAATAAAATTTGGCTATTCTAAAGAGATTTTCTTTTCCAGATGTATTTTAGAATTAGTTCATCAAATTCTGTTTGAACCCTGAGATTTTACCTAGAACTGCACTGAGTTTATTTTTAGTTAATTTTTATTAGAGTATAGTTGATTTACAATGTTGTGTTAGTTTCTGCTGTACAACAAAGTGAATCAGTTATACATATACATATATCTACTCATTTTTAGATTCTATTCACATATAGGTCATTACAGAGTACTGAGTAGAGTTCCCTGTGCTGTACAATAGATGTTTATTAGTTATCTATTTTATATATAGTAGGGTATATATTGGAGAAGGAAATGGCAACCCACTCCAGTGTTCTTGCCTGGAGAATCCCACGGATGGGGGAGCCTGGTGGGCTACTGTCTATGGGGTTGCACAGAGTTGGACACGACTGAAGCGACTTAGCAGCAGGGTATATATGTTAATCTCAATCTCTCAATTTATCCTTTCTCCCCTCTTTTCCCCGTTGTAGAAAGAATTTGTGGAAATGGGAAAACATGAGACTTCCTTTTTAAGAATATGGTATATTTTTCCAGTTATCTTCATTTTTTTATGTCTTACAGTAGTCTTACCATTTCTTTGTAAAGAATTGTATGTTAAAGATTTTATTTCTATATATTTGTTTTTGTTGCTACTGTGAATGGATTTTTCTCACATTTTTCTTATTGAAATTGCTGGTGTAAAGGGAAATTATTGATTCTGTGTACGGCAGTCTTATTCATATCTTTCCACATTGCTCAACTCTGTTACATATCTCTAATATTTTTTTAATTAGTTCTCTTGAAATTTCTAAGTTGCCAGTTGTAATATCTGTAAATTGTGACATTTATCTCTTGCTTTCAAATATTTATCCTTTGTCAAGGATTTCCAGTACAACAGTGAACATTAATGGTGATAGCTGGCATTTCTCATATTCCTGATTGTAACTGGAGTACTTTTCTTTTATCGTTAAATATAATTTTCCTGGAAGTTTCTTTTAGACACAGTTTATTGAGTTAAAAACAATTTGTTTCTTATTGGATAAGAGTTTTTATGTGGTTTTGTTTGTTTGTGTTTTTGGCTGTGCCACATGACTTGTGGGATCTTAGTTCCCTGATCAGGGATTCAACCCAGGCCAAAGCAATGAAAGCAACTGAGTCATATTCACTGGACCACCAGGGAATTCCTATGTGTATTTTTTTTATTTTATTTTATTTTATAAAAAATGGACTTTTGTTCTGTTTCTTCTGCCTTTGTTGATATGTAGAAAATCATGTGATTTTTTTTCTTTAATTTATTGATGTCAATAAAATTTATTAATAGGCTTTTAAACATTGGACCATCCTTAAATTTCTCCTTAGTCATGACATGTTGCTTAATACTAGGAATTTGATTTGCTTTTGTGTCATTGAAGAATTTTTTCATGTGTATTAGTGATATTAGCCTTTACTTTTCTTCTGCTGTATTTTTCTGGATTTGGTATCCAAGTTATGTTAACCTCATAAAATGAGTTGGGAAGTTTAAATTTGCCTATACTCTGAAAGAGTTTTCATAACAGACAATATTGATTTCTTAAGAATTTGATAGTACTTATTCATAAACTCATATGAGCTGTTAACTTTTGAGAGAGAGATATTTTGACTCCTTTTACTGTTTTGTTTATAATCAAAGGTTGTTAGGTTTTTTTCTCTCCCTTTGAGCCAATTTTAGTTTTGTTTTTCTTAAAGGAGTATACATTTCTTATAGATTTTCTAAAAATTTGGAATAGTTTGTACATAGTATATTTCATGCAGAGCTTCCCTGGTGGCTCAGCAGTAAAGAATCTGTCTGCTAATTCAGGAAAAGCAAGTTCGATCCTTGCATCAGGAAAATACAGTACAGAAGGAAATAGCAATCCACTCCAGTATTGTTGCCTAGAAAATCTCATAGACAGAGGAGCCTGGTGGGCTATAGTTCATGGGGTCGTGAAGAGTCGGACACAACTTAGCAACTAAACAACAACAATATTTCTTACAAGTTATTTAGTCCCCATATCTGTCGTTGTTTACTCATATTCCTAACATTTACTCTTCTTTTTTGCTGTGTAGTACAGCTTGTGAGATCTTAGTTCCCTGACTAGTAAATGAAACAAGGCCACAGCAGTGAAAGCACCAAGTCCTAATTCTGGACCTCCAGGGAATTTCCAGTGTTTACTTCTACTTTATTGTTTTTCTTTAATTAAACTTGCTGAAGGCTTTTTATCTATCTACCTATCTCTGTATTTCTCAGTATATAAAGTTATCCCTGTTGTTTATTATTGTACATTTAAACTTTGATTTTCTTTTTAACCAATTTCTCTTGTGTCTGAAAATAATGTATAATACCTGGCCTTTGGGGTACAGAATTTTTTACATATATTATATATTTTTATCATGATTTAACTTCTTTAGGGCAGATATTACAACGTCAAAATCTATCTTGTGTGTCTCTTACTTTTTCTTTTACATTTTTTATCCCCTTGTTTTTTTTTACACTGTGCCCTGGGAGAATTCCTTAGCTCCTTCTTGCAACACACTGACTATAAAGCTATGTTCATTCTGTTACTTGGCCTATCTGTTGAGTTGTTTTAAGGTTTGGTGTCTTGGTGTGTTTGTTTTTATACTTATTTTTTCTAAGATCTTTATTTGTTCTAAGGCCTCTTTGTCTCATGGTTGTGATTTCCTCTTTGCCTTCTAAGGATATTAATTGTACACGTTTTTAAGACTCTTTTCACCCTATTGATTGTTTTCTTAGGGATTTAGTTCTGTCTGTTGAGTTTGATGCCCTTTTGTGGTGTTGGTTTCCCTCGAATATTTGGTAATTCTTTGCTTGTTTGCTCATTTACGTTTCACGTTTCTTGTTAGTCTTTCAGCAAATGTTCTATAAATTCAGCCTGTTTCTAGTGATTATAGAGAAATACTATGACCAGTATCAAGTCTTCTAGAAGTGTAAACTTTGTTTCTTTTTTGGTATTGTAGAGCAAGATCATGCCTCTCCCTTAAAAGGATCCCAACATCTGGAGTCCTTGCCACCTTTTGTAACTGTCTTCCCATGCATAGTCTGGCTTAATATTTCCTCCTTCAGTCAGATTCCATTTACCTTCTGGTATTTTTTCCAGGAATTACACATAATTTATGATTAATCAAAATATACTTTCTTCTTTTCCAGTACTTTAAATTTTTTCATTATGTCAGTTTTTAGGAAATAGAGGATCCTGTAATACATATTTGATCCAAACTTCAGAAGTTAATCCATAAATTATTGCATATATAACTTTCTTGATTCCCCTAGATCTCTTCCCCAGTAATTTTTGTCACTGGTAAACTTTTCAGTATAATACAGTTTGGAAGAGAGAGTTCTATATGAAAGTCCTTTTTTGATTGATAGAACAGTTCATGCAAATTGAACTGGAATGTTACTTCCCTAAACCGTTATGAAATCATATTACAAGACATGGTACTTCTGCTTCAGAAAACTGTTCTTTTTAGCTCCCTCAAATTTTTCTCTTCTGTGTATAATGAATAAGTCAGTTCTTCCAGAAAAGGGGAACAGTGCTTTATATTCACTGCAGTCACTATATATATATATAAACACTTCATGAAGATAAATGGAAATAGATAAGGAATGAAAACATTTTTTAGGAGTTAATTTAAGACATAGATGATTAAAATGAGTAAATTTTTTATGTGTGATTAACATTTTATATTCTGCTTTTTAATTTTTTATTTGATTGTTATAAGGGAGTGACATTTATTGTTATTCATTTCTGTTTGCTCAAAGTGACCAAGCTGCTAATTTGAAATACCTGTTGGGGCCATTTCAGAACTGGAGCATTATTTACCAAAGGTGAAAAATATTATGTGAACATGGTTTTTCAAGACCTGTGCTATTATTTTATATTTGCAAGACCTTTGGAAGATCCATAGATCATGAGACCACTTCTCACCCAGAAGGCCAATACAAAAAGGAATTAAGGCTATTCACTGAGAAGATGGGAAAAACTTATGTTCTTGCATATGTAATTCTGAACATACGTTTTCTCTATTAGACATCAGGTACTATTGTATTTCCTCTTCTCACAACACAACAGGCGATGCTTTCTCCATGGGACTAAAGCCAGTATGGCTCTGTGAATTGGTAATTAGGAGCTCTAGTAGAGTGCACAGTCTGCTATGTGACATAGAGTACACAAATCAGTGCCTCACGTCATTACTGGTAAAATCAAAGGGTTCTAAATGGTAATATTGGCACAACAGTAAGTTTTATTTTGTCCTCATGACCCATTTTCTGGATGGTCTACTGAATTAAAAAATATAAACAAAATGCAGTATATACTAAAGAAGTGAATAGATTTAGTCAGGGCTTACCTTATAAAAGATCTTCCAATAAATTTCATATTTTATCTAACTCTTCAGAGGGAAGAAAGGTCTGATCTTCTTTGTTCTTCATTGCTACTTCTAGACTTTGCTTTCTCTCTCACTCTCTCTCTCAAAACTCCCTAGCTGGGAAGCTCACGCCATCAGACTGTACTACTCACTCCTCCTCCCTGTCGCAGTTACCAGTCCCCCAGTATGCCATAGTCTTGAAGGTTTTTAGCTGCAGGTCAGTCTCTGCAACACTCTTACAGTCCGTGAGAAAGTGACGTTAGAGCAAATTGCTGAAGAAAATGAGGGAGGTAGGGAAAGTGTATGGGCTGAGGGAGAAACAGGTGCAAAGACTGAATGAGAGCATGTTCAGTGTGCTGCAGGAACACAGGAAGGCCAGTTATGTTTGGACAAAAGCAAGTGGGAAGTAGGAGATAACATTAGAGAAATAATGGAGATTTGGGTTCATGTAGGACCCTTCTGTGCCACGATTAGGCATGTAAGATCATAAGATCTCTGTAATGAGTTATCCTTTGCTATTTCAGTCTCACACTTGCATGATCATACCCTAAACTTTTCTATGTCCATACCGCAGCTCTGTTTTTTTTTTTCTGTTTCAGTATTCCTGAAAGTGAAGTGAAAGTCTTTCAGTTGTGTCTGACTCTTTGCAACCCCATGGACTATACAGTCCATGGATTTCTCTAGGCCAGAATACTAGAGTGAGTAGCCTTTTCCTTCTCCAGGGGATCTTCCCAACCCAGGGATCAAACCCAGGTCTCCCACATTGCAGGCTGATTCTTTACCACCTGAGCCACAGGGGAAGCCCAAGAATACTAGAATGGATAGCCTATCCCTTCTCCAGTGTATCTTCCCAACCCAGGAATCAAACTGGGGTCTCTTGCATTGCAGGTAGATTCTTTACCAACTGCCTGCAGTTGGTATCAGTATTCCTACTCTGTGAATTACCATTTCTTGCCTTCCAATTTTATTCTCTCATGAACTCTGACTCTGTAATACCTCAGCCCCACCAGGGCCTAAAATCTGATTTTACCACCTTTTTATTTGATTCTCAGTCTCTCCATCTACTACCCCTCTTGTTACCCCTTAGTGCTTACCCAAATTTTATTCCTCAGTCATTTATCAAGATCACTCTTGTAATCACTCATCCCTTGTCCCTCTCTCACTTTGTATATTCTCTTGGCAAAATCCCAACCCTAATTAAACCAGCTTTCCACACTTCATGTTTTTTTTCTCCCTATCTTTAAAAAAAACCCTCTTTTGTCTACTAGCCATTTCTACTTTTCCTTTTAAAGCAAAACTCCTTGTCAGAGCCAGATACAATAATCATGATAACATTTATCATGCACTTGCTATGTGCCAGGCAGTGTTCCAAATATTTCACATATATTAATCTTATTTTATTGTCATAGCAAAGTAGAAAATGAAGTAGAGAATATCATCTTTTACAATGAAAAGAAAGCATGAAGAGCTTCCTTTCCCAACAGCTGGCAAGTAGTGAAGCTAGAATTGAGTTCCAGGCAGTCTGGCATCAGAGCCTGTGCTCTTTAACTATTAAGACCAAACCAAAGTATATTCTAAATCCCAGTTGTCAGACACGTTAGCATCATACTCGAGTTTCCAAGAATGACCACAACCCACCTCAGTCCTCATTCTTCTTGAGTGGTCGTGGTAATAGTTGAGGCTGCTGGGCTGTGGTGGTTTAAGGTAGAGTTTTTCATGTAACCTTAAGTTTAAAATTAATTGTTTTTAGGCTGAGGGCTCTCACTCCCTTGTGATCTTGAGGCTTTAACCCTTTTTAAAAATTTCTTTTTGCTTTGCATTTCTCTTTTACACTGCACCCAAGTTTGTTGATAAAGGGCTCAAGGCTGCCTCTCTCTGGTAGAAGTTCATTGTATGCCAAACAGGAACCGGAGTTGGGTTCATGGAAAGGGAGTTGTAGAAAAGACTTTCTGATCCTGATTTCTTTGTTTGAGTTGTCCTCTCTGCAGAACGTCATGCTCAGATAATCGCTTGTAATCCACTATTTATTTGTTACGTCTTACGTCATCTTTGAGAGGGAAGAATTTAGATAAACATCTGGTATGGATATTTTGTAAATAACTACTGATTTAGAAATTTTTAAATACTAAAGCCTCAAGAGCAGTTAAGTTTTTAAGTTAAGAACAAAGGAACATCAGAAACACTCTGGCTGACTAACCTCATTCTCCTTGACAGAAATGGCCAAGGTCACATGCCCTTTGCTAAACTGTAACTGGCAAGGGGAAACCATCCTTATGATTGACTTTTCCCTTTTTTTCCTGGGTGATACAGGTTGCAGAGTCAGCCACAGTCCCTAGGGAGAAAATGCAATCATTTCCCAAGTGATGTCTATTCACTGTGGAAGTTTTATTTCTTAGAAAACACAAAGCTGAATAATTTTGCCACACTGGCCTAAACTTGATGAACAAACCCCATTGATCCTTTAGGGATAATATCTGAAACATTTACCTCTTTGGTTCTAAAGAAAATGTATAACTTGATAGAGATTTGACTTAGAAGTGTTAAATACTGTATTCTTTGGGGTGAGTTGATCTTTAAACTAGATATCTGTCTTAGAGCTTTGTCCTAATTACTTTTAGTAAATAAAGTATTTTGGCCAAAGCTTTGACTTGATACAGCTTGATCATAGATACAACTGTGATGACTCCAGTTGTATCTATGTTGGCTGCTGCCACTTCTTAATATAAGAAAGGTCTTTTTACGTGTGTTAAATGTAAATATTAATCCTTATAACAGGTCCTTCATGTTGATGCCAGTACTGTGGATGAGGACAAAATCATATTTATACTAAGAAATACTCCAGATGAATTATGGATTGAGTAGAATCCATAGAAAAAATAATAAGAGGTTTGACGAGGCTGAACAGGTCAGAGTCTAATTTCTGAAAGTGAAGATCAGAGAGTAAAACTAGCATTAGGGAGTGTAAGGAAGGAAACTTTGTTTAGAGCAGTTTCAAACTCAATCCAGTGGATATGCTTGAAGAGCCAACAAGAAAAAAAAACACAAACTTTGCTTCCTTACAGACTGAGGGCAAGGGAGGTATTCTGGGGGTGGGAGGGAGATTGTTAAAACTGATGCAAGAAGAAAGAGAACTTAAGTTTCAAGAGTAGCTCTGTTTCTCCACATTTCCACTAATTTTCACATAATTCTCTGATTCTGTAACACTATTAGAAACACTCAGATGACAAATACAACTTCAGTTAATGTTTACTTTTACTGAATAAATACAGTTTTCCCTTGACCAGAAGAAATAACAGTACTGTGAAGACAGAATACCTTTCTCCATAGCCTAAATAAAAAAATGGATGGTATTTCCCACTGTGGTCAGTTGATGATGGTGAAATGACAATGACAATGTCGAAGGCATATTTGAAGTTAGTGGTTGGAGGAAGGAAGTTGGGAGTAGCGAAAAAAGTACAAATCAAGTATTGTAACTTGATCTTTAGACCTGAGTTGTTCCCTACTTTAGCAAACACAAAACCCTGAATTCATATTGTTTTTAGTCACTAGATTGGACTATATGATCTCTTGTCCTTCTACCTCTAAAATTTTGTAGTTATAACAGAAAGTATCCATGCTAACACTAATAAAATAGCCTCAACAGTATCAAGAATATGAAATATAGCTTATAGAGTATAGTGTCCTTTTATTTAACTTTATGCTGAACTGTAGTTTTATGTAATGATTTTTCCCCCGAGGTAAATGATTTTTACCTCAGAAAGGTTTGCAGAGTTCATTTTGGCAAAGATAAAGGCAGAACTGATAACGTATCCTATCACCACATGGAGGCTAGCAATTAGACATAAAGCCAGACAAAAATCACAACGAGAGCCATAAATAAAAGAGAATCTTAATGTGATTTAAATACCGTGACTGAGTTGCATTCAGTGTCAGCCTGGTCACCAAGTCCAGTGTGACATCATCTTCTATAGAGATGTAGTCTAGCAAAAGACTTCTGCATCCACCATCTGGCCCCTGACTCAGTGAGCACATTTCACTGAATGACACATAACCCGGTGGGATGCACCAAATTTACTTAAACATGAGCACATCCTCTTCTCATAACAAAGGCTGGACATGACCCTAATTTTGTATTCTGTAAACAATGTTGTAGAAATTATTAAAATAAGTCTTCTGGGTAGGCCTATAAACATATACTGATTTTGATTACTTTGTCAAAGCCACAGTTTCACGCAATACAGATTTCAGTTTAAATAGAGAAGCCAATTAAATGTGTCTTTAAAATTCATTCTCTATATGGTAAAATGTCAAATGAAAAAGAATCAGTTTGTGACTAGGTAATCTGATCCTCTAATACAAGAGTTTGAGCAGAACGTTCCAAAAATTAAGAGTTTCTGTTCCCTGTCACAAGCTTCTGGGAAGTGTGCCAAATGAGCACCACTGAAGAAAAATTGCTCAAAAATTTTGACTTTTTAGTTTATATTTTCAACTTCAGTTTCAGGCATGTTCCAGAATAAAGGTAATCAGATCCAGTTTTTTCAGTCTCTGAGAGAGTTTACTGGGCTTCTTTTATTCTGTATTACTTTGGAAATAGTTCACATTTCAGGAGAAACAGTATGATTTGCCTACAGAAAGTATTTTTCTTTTAAGTGCATCTTTGGCATTCCTCAGACTGCTAATTTTTTTTTTTTTTTTTAACTGATTCTTGGGAGGGAAGGAGACTATATTGTAGCCTCTCCTATTATTTAAAAAGCACCCCAACTCTACAGATCCCTAGTTAATACTCAAGACTTTTTGATGGTCTGTGGCATCCTCTCTGACAAAGATAAATGCTAAAGCAAGAGCATTATGGGCAAATTGGAACTAAAAATAACTAAAAGTAACCATTTTTTCCTCACAAAGTTATATAAAACTATAGAGTTGGCCAAAAAGTTCACTCAGATTTTTCTGTAACATCTTACAGAAAAACCCAAATGAACTTTTTGGCTACCCCAGTACAACCCTTTGTCGGAATAATATGAGAAAACTTTACTTAGGAACTGAGGTGCAATTAATAGATATAACAGGAAATAAGATAGCATTATTTAGACACAGGAAATTCAAAGAAGGAAAAGCATATCTTTATAAATGAGGAGCAGAAATTTTAAATGATGTGAGAAAGAAGAAATATTAATATTAATGCAAAGTTCATGTAAACTGTTAATTAGAAACTTACAGTGGAAATAGAGCACATGACTAATAAGGTAAGAAATAATGTAAAATCCTGGGAAAGCCTACTTAAGCTAGACCTCTTCAGGGCTACAGCACTGATAATATTTCATGTTTCAAGAATTGACCTGAAGGGCAGTGAGGTGTTGAAGGTGGCAGAAAAGCCTCATAATGTTACATTTCAAATGTCTATAGTCTCTTAGACTTCATAGTCTGGTAAACACTGAACTTAGGCTAGGTAAAAAAATCCTTAATTCATAAACTCATTTAAAAGAGCACCAGGCTGGGAAATAGCAGTGTTAACATTTTTAAAGAATGAAACCTATTCGGACAGTCTGATACTGGACTGTAAGCTTCTGTCTTGAATGTAAACCACATCTGAATATTAAAGGTCACTCTAGGGAAGATGGTGACGAACTAGCTGCTCTTTTTCTCCCGAGTTTCAAATAATAAGAAATGAGCATAAGCTTCAGCGTGAAGGATCTGGGCAGAGAATAAGAAAGAATATTGATCATTGAAGGTGGGGTACTGAAGGAATCTTATTCTCTTCAAAAGTTACTACTTGGCTTAAAAAAAAAAAGTTATTACTATCTACTGTCTATCCCCAAATAGTTATTGTTTGTGATGTAAGTAGCCTGGTGGAAAGAGATGTGATGAATTAATGCAAGAAGTAGGAAGTCTCTGAACTGGAGACTTTCTCAACGCAAATACCAAATAACATAAGATAAAAGCATAAAAATACAAAGCCACACAAATGAGACATAGACTTCCCAGGTAGCCCTAGTGGGAAAGAACCCACTTGGGAATGCAGGGGAAACAAGAGATGTGTTTTTGATCTCCAGATCGGGAAGATCCCCTGGAAAAGAGAATGGCAACCCACTCCAGTATTTCTTGCCTGGAGAATTTCATGGAAATAAACCTGGTGGGCTACAGTCCATGAAGTCGCAGAGTCGGACACGACTGAGCGACTAACTCTTTCATAGATCTACATAATAACAGCATTTAGCTAATTAAGCTCTCTGAAAACATTCTGCTTTTGGATAGCATAGGAGTTTGCATTTTTAGCTTTGTCATTTAACATAATTTTGAACTGAGTCAGAGTCTCATTAGCAACTATGATCTGTATACAGTTTGTAGAACAGCCTTCTAGAGAAAGTTTTCAAACAAACATTTGGCATCAACAGAATGTTTCTAATCAAACTGTCAGTGTTATTCATAGTACAGCCTTCGACTTCCAGAATATTGTCTATCTTAAAGACTCTGAGAATCCTAGGGCAGTAGACCAATGCCACGTGAATTACACTGAGGGCTTGGGTCCTGGGCAACTAGAATCCTGAGAACTAGGTTGCCCTGACTGAGATTGAACTGTTTCTGCTGGAATAGATACAGGAAGATATCTGTGGTATTTTAGATTAGAATTTTGGAACTTCACACAACTCATTAAAAATCATATACCTCCTGTGCCTATAGAATCACAGATTCAACATAAGAATAACATGTTCAAAAAGTTTTAGCCCTGTGCAGTGGTGTGCTAGTTAAAATATCTGGTTTTCCTCACAAGGAGTGTGTGTGTTGCTAGGGAAGGCAGGAGTACACAGGTGTCTGATTTGTAGCATTTGCCAATTTCTATAATGTATGTTCCACCATAGCCAATTGCCAGCTACCAGATTGACATCAGTGTCAGCAAAGTTGGGAAGAGATGTGCAGAATCATTGATCATTGCTCCATCAGACCTGTGATCCTTGTCAAATGCATGTAGAGCACAGAAGTTCAGAAGCATCAGTTTGTGTCATTTAATGACAGCCATCATTGTCATTATCAAGTAGAACTTCTCTGTTCCACCTTGTGACAAATGCTCTAAAAGCAGACCTAGCATATGGCTTCTCCTCCATCTGAGAGCTGTGACTTGAGTCCTAAACACTTTAATATTTAACAGATTTCCCCATAATGCCCTTTGTACTAATATTACCCAGTTCCTTATATGTTCTGGCTTTTATAATCAGAAAATGAAATATTTACAAGTCAACAGAACAAATGCTTAGGGGCAGTAAGTGTTCCTTCAGATCAGAAAAATAATTTTGAGGCATGTTTTATTTTGGATTTTAATATTTTGGGTGTTAAAAAGGCTGATAACACACTGAGAAACACTGCTTACCATTTGATAGAAAAACTGACTGGAAACAAACATTTGACAGCAGTCTCCATTTGCTTATTTTTGAAACAGTAGAACTATATATTACATTAAAATATCAGTTCATGGCCCACCTCCTATCTTTATTCCCAGACCTGTGCATATCTTTGTAACCCCAGGATACATGTATCTCTTATCTTGAATCTCTCTGTAAAAGATTTCTTGTAAAACAAAACGGCATTAGCTTCCCCAGTGCCAAAATGCCCAAATGGCTTGGGTTCCTACCCATAAAATATATTCACACTTACTTATAAATTCTGCACTGTGTATTTAAAAAGCGGAAACCATTTGGCAAATTGCCAAAAACTTCCCCTGACTATTAGGGGAGAAAGCAGATGGATTCTTAGGACACAGTAGTTCCAATCATGATACGGTTAATAAATTAGTGGTAATGTTGATAATAACACATTGCCACTTACAGTGAATGAACTTTTTGCATGTATGTACCTCCCGCTACATAATGCTGAACAACATTAGTAACAAAATGTCATTGTCCAGTCTCAGGGCCTCTACCAGTGATTAGCATGTATGTATTCAGTAAGTAGGTGATAGGTGCTTTCTGTGGTGAGGCATTATGGAGTCTGTCAAAATGAATTAAGATTATTATTTGACTCACGGTGGTCAAGATTTGGAAATGCTCACACATATTTAGACTATGAAGTTCTTAGTTCCTTTCATTTATCACTGGGAGAGACTTTTAAGTTTAAATAAGTCATTACCATGGTCCTAATAAGACTTTTCTTCTTAGGTTTGGCTGGTTGGTTGGCTTTTGTTTTTGGCTGGTTGTTTTTTAGTGTATATAATAACTCAATCCCAGTTGATCAACACATCCCTAAGTCAACAAACTTGATATACCACATGTCTAAGGTCATACTCAGGGTTTATTTCTTCACTAATTTTTCTCCAACAGTAACAGTTAATGACAGTGTGACGCAGTCATCGTAATTGCTATGAGTTAGCACAGTTCTCCTCCATTGCTGTGGGTTAATAATGAATTGGATTCATTGGCTGATTCTCATATAGCTGACATCACATGTCACTGACAGTGTGACATTGTAGAAAAGGATTAGGAAAAGGAGAGGGAAGATGCAAAAGAAAAGCAAACTTCAGTCAACACATTAAGACACTCTAATTCAATATTTCAGTCTGTGCCCAAGGAAAATGAGCCAAATGAAAAAATTACAGAGCACCTCCTAATCATTTGCTGTAACATTAGGTACTTTTTCTCCTCTGATATTAAAAAAAATCAACGGGAGAAGTGAGTTATGAATTACATTATTTTGAAGCTTCACAGTAAAGCTTTCTATAAATCTTACAGTCAGACCTCCTGCTCAGTCCACTCTGTGGTACTAGAAAATAGCTAAGGTACCTTTGACATCTAGAGTTGTAAGCTCCACATATGAATGAAAAGTTATTGGGGAAACCATAATGCTCCTTAATCATCTTACTGGGACTGGTGATGGGCTCCCTGATTCAAGTGACACTGTTACCAATGAACTTTGGAACATGATGAAGCAGTGACTCTCCTTGAGGACAAGGGATGTACTGACAACCTAGGTGTTCCTCTGGGATATCTGTACTCTCCAAATCTTCAGAGGATGTTGTTAGGAAGTGAAAAGCTCTTTAAAGGAATCAGATATTCCCAGAAATCTGCTCAGTGTCATGGTCTCACAGTCCAAAATATCCTCACTAGAGTTTTTCCAAGAAAAATCTTTTCCCCTGATTTCTGGGATGCATGGTCAGGCTTGGGCCTCTGCTGGGATGTGTAGGTGTAGATACATGATTTTCAAACATGTGTTTAGTTGCTAAGTCGTATCTGTCTCCATCACGACTCCATGGACTGTAGCGCACCAGGCTCGCTCTGGCTAAATGCAGGCACTAGCCACCAGGGTAGCCCCAGTCTCCAGGGAGAACCAAATCTGGAGCCCCTGTTGTGACTTTCTCTCTTCTGTGTTACAAACAGAAGCCAGAGCAAACGGTATGGTTTGTGTATAGAACCACCAGATGGCAGTGTGTGGAGAATGAAAGAGCATTTATATCCTCTGCAGGATGGATGCTAGTTTAAGTTGTCCTGGTTTCTTAAGGACTTTCTTTAACATCTCAGCCCAGTGATCAAGAAGGAAAAGGAAAAATAATTGCTTACTTTCAGTGGTGGAAATTACCTTTGTAAGCTTTGAAACTACCAGAAACCCATTTATAATTAAATTACATGGGGTAAGGAACGGGAAGAGACAGAGAGATCCTAAGAAAAATTAAATACTAAATTGGGGTGAACCAGGGGGACGCATCAGAAGGTAGAAATATGGAAGAAAATTGTTTCTACCAAATACTAATGTAACCCATTTATCTAAGAAGAGAAGATCACTTCTTACTCATGGTGTAATCAGGTGGAGCCATACAAAAATTATGCTACTCAGGATCTGTGACCTGCAAAAATGATCATTGCGTGTGGTTCAACTTAAAACGAAAAACTATTGGACACAGGGTAAATTTGTAAAATATGTAAAAAACACTCTAAAATATTCCATGACTTACTAGTAGTAGGGTGCTAGAAAGACAATAATCCAAAATAAATTTTTTAAAAACACTATAGTCAGTTCTTCAATTTGAAAAAATTCTAATTCAAAATGCTATACCCAGGGATGATATAAGAAAACTGCAAGTTTGCAAGGTTTTTTTTTTTTTTTTTGGAGAGAGAGAGAAAGCAAGTCTAGTTAAGCAAGTATTTTCTATTAACCCCAAAGAAATATAACACCAAGCAGTGTTTTTCATTTTTAAAATTCTAGCTATAGAATAGATAAGAATGGTCACGTGCTGGTGAGTATTAGTCTTTTTGCACTGATGGTGCAAAACCTTCTGGGCTGTGGACTTTCCCACCCACAATGTAGCCTTGACCTGTGATGCCATCCACAGGTCCTCTGCCACCTGACAGTTTCATGGGTGTCTGCAGGCAACCAAGGGCTGGGCTTGGCTGTGCCAGCCTGCCCTGGTCCATCCCTGGGCACAAGTGGCATGTGGACTCCTGTCATTTTTCATCCATGATTTCTGGATCATTTAGACTAACTTTTGTGTTTGCTAACAGATCATAAAAGACCACAGAAAATAATGAAGGGTACTTTTTGGTTGTAAACATAGGAAAGTAGGCTTACCATTTGAAAGGAATATTGAGTAGAAGTACATAATTTTTTCTATATAATTTAAGGATAATCTGATGATAAAGGGAGAGGCAAAATGGTATCTTAATGGCATTTTTATTGGGTAAAAAGGGAAAAACTATATTTTTCAAAAATATGAGAAAATACTATGAAAACACACTAATTCCTTAGAATAGTTCTGTTAAAGATATGTATTTATAAAGTACTTGACAGTTTACATAACCCTCCTTATAGTGCTCCTATGACATGGAGTCATTCTAATTTTATAGAGTAACAAATAGAGGTATATTCCTAGAGCTTGAATAACTTCTCCAGTGTCATAAACAGTATGCCAAACAAACAAGTTTCAAATCCAGGTTTTGCTGAAGTTTAGTATGTGATGGAAGGCAAAAAATCTGTGCTTTGTTAATCAAACCCACCTCAGTATTGTTTTCTTTTTGTTAACTTCATTTCTTATCTTCAGATTAACTACTTCAGTTTCATCATCTGAAAAGTAATTAATGATAACTCCTCCTTTAGAAAGTCATTGTGAAGATTAAAAAGAATATGTAAGAGAGTGCCTAGATCATTATAGGTACTCAAAAAATGGTAACTACTTTTCTTGGCATTTCACTCATAGGAGTACAAAATTCTGCCAACTATTCCTTTGTAGAGCTTCCAAACTAATAAAGTGAATGAAGGAAATCTAACATCACAAACCTGTTAATAACAACAGTATCAAACTATTTTAAAACCATAGTATTTTGGGGCCCAGAAAAAAACAATTGTATAATGCTTCAGTGTCCAATATAATGGCTACCAGCCACATATGACGGTTGAAGCTTAAATTAGTTAAATTTAAGTCAGTTCTTCAGTTACACTAACAAAAGAAAATATAATGTTAACCTTTCATTTCCAGGTAAAGAAATGGAAAATTTCTACTTAATATATTCAGTTCAATATTCTTGTCTTCTCTTACTCTCAGTCACCACCAGTTTACTTTCTATTAATACCTTTGCTACAGTGTCTTCATTAACGGTAGAAACCATTAAATACCTGTGAGTTATCAATCACTTGTCTGGCAGTTGATAGTAGGTATCAGCTGGAACCATTGCCAACCCTGTTGACCAAATACTGCATAAGGCCTCACCCTATAACCTGTGATTTTTTAAAATACGGCTACATTACAAGAGCAAGAATTCCAAAAGAGAAACGGGTAGATACTGTAATCATTTTCTCTAACCTAGCCTCAGAAGTCGAAGCTACACATCAGCATTCTATCTTACTCTGTTCATTAGAAGTGAGTCACTAAAGATGGTCCATATTCAAGGGGAGAGGATTTACACAGTGTGTCACAAGTTACTTCATTCCTACTGCTTGTAAAATATCTTCATCATTCTTTAGAACTCCCCCAAAGCCTTTCATCTTATTACAATGTCAGGATGAGGTTCAGGTTCAGGATTTTGTCACCTAAGTCAGAACCAGAGGCAGACAAGGCTCTTTGAATGTGGTTCCCTAAGTACAGCTCTGAAAACTTGTGAGCTGAAAAGTGATCTTTCCCATTCCCATCAACGTTACAGTGATGGGGCAGGATAACTATAGACCCTCCCATTCAAAAAGAGAAAACAGGAGGAACACAGACATTATTGTTCTGTTGTTGTTCAGCTGCTAAGTTGTGTCCGACTCTTTGCGACCCCATCAACTGCAGCACTCCAGGCTTCCCTGTCCTTCACTGTCTTCCAGAGTTCGCTCAAACTCACATCCATTGAGTCAGTAATGCCATCCAATCATCTTATCCTCTGTCGCCCCCTTCTCTTGCTCTCAATCTTTCCCAGCATGAGGGTCTTTTCTAGCGAGTTGGCTCTTCACATCAGGTTGGCAAAGTGTTGTAGCTTCAGCATCAGTCCTTCCAGTGAATATTCAAGGTTGATTTCCTTTAGGATTGACTGGTTTGATCTCCCTGCTTGTCCAATGGACTCTCAGTAGTCTTCTCCAGCACCACAGTTTGAAAGCATTAATTCTAAAGCACTCACTCTTCTTTATGGTCCAACTCTCAGATCCATACATGACTGCTGGAAAAATCATAGCTTTGACTATATGCACTTTTGTCAGCAAAGTGATGTCTCTGCTTTTTGATATGTTGTCTGGGTTTGTCATAGCTTTTCTTCCAAGGAGCAAACATTTTTATTTCATGGCTACAGTCATGGTCCTTAGTGATTTTTGAGCCCAAGAAGATAAAATCTGCCATCCAAGAAGATCAGAGATCCCATCTGCCATCTTTTTCCCCATCTACTTGCCATGAAGTGATGGGACCAGATGCCATGATCTTAGTTTTTGAATGTTGAGCTTTAGGCCAGCTTTTTAACCTCTCCTCTTTTACCTTCATCAAGAGGCTCTTTAGTTCCCCTTCACTTTCTGCCATTAGCGAGGTTGATATTTCTCCAGCAGTCTTGATTCCAGCCTGTGATACATCCAACCCAGCATTTCACATGGTATACTCTGCATATAAGTAAAATAAGCAGGGTGACAATGTACAGTGTTGATGAACTCCTTTCCCAATTTGGAACTGGCCCATTATTCCATGTCTGGTTCTAACTGTTGTTTCTTGACCTGCATACAGGTTTCTGAGGAGACAACTAAGATGGTCTGGTATTCCCATCTCTTTAAGAATTTTCCACAGTTTGTTGTGATCCACATAGTCAAAGGCATTAGCATAGTTAATGAAGTAGATGTTTTTCTGGAATTCCCTTGCTTTTTCTATGATCCAACAGATGTTGGCAATTTAATCTTTGGTTCTAAATCCAGCTTGTACATCTGGAATTTTTTTGTTTATGTACTGTGGAAGCCTAGCTTGAAGGATTTTGAGAATTACTGTCTAGCATATGAAATGAGCGCAATTGTAATGTAGTTTGAACATTCTTTGGCATTACCTTTCTTTGGGATAAGAATGAAAACTGACCTTTTCCAGTCCTATGGCCACTGCTGAGTTTTCCAAATTTGCTGGCATATTGCATGCAGCACTTTAACAGCATTGTCTTCTGGGATTTGAAATCACTCAGCTGGAATTCCTTCACCTTCACTAGCTTTGTTCATAGTAATACTTCCCAAGGTCCACTTAACTTCATACTCCAGGATATCTGGCTCTAGGTGAGTGATAACACCATCGTGGTTATCTGAGTCAATAAGATCTTTTTTTGTATAGTTCTTCTGTATATTCTTGCCACCTCTTCTTAATCTCTTCTGCTTCTGTTAGGTCCTTACCGTCTTTATCCTTTATTGTGCTCATCTTTGCATGAAATGTTCTCTTGATATCTCCAATTTTCTTGAAGAGATCCTTCCCATTCTATTGTTTTCTTCTATTTCTTTACTTTGTTCACTTAAGGCTTTCTTATCTCTCCTTGCTATTCTCTAGAACTATGCATTCAGTTGGGTGTATGTTTCCCTTCCTCCTTTACCTTTTACCTCTTTTTCTCAGCTATTTGTCAGGCCTCCTCAGACAACCATTTTATTTTCTTGCATTTCTTTTTCTTTGGAATTTGGTCATTGCATCCCATACAGTGTTAGAAACCTCCTTCCGTAGTTCTTCAGGCACTGCATTTACCAGATCTAGTCCCTTGAATCTGTTCATCACCCCCAGTATATAATCATAAAGGGATTAGATTTGGGTCACACCTGAATGGTCTGGTGATTTTTCCTACTTCTTCAATTTAAGCCTGAATTTTGCAATAAGGAGTTTATGATCTGAGCCACAGTCCACATCAGGCCTTGCTTTTGCTGACTGTATAGAACTTTTCTGTTTTTGGCTGCTAAGAATATAATCAGTCTGATTTCAGTATTGACCATCTGGTGATATCCATGTGTAGAGTCATCCAGTGTTGTTGGAAAAGGATGTTTGCTATGACAAAGTTTGTTCTCTTGACAAAACACTCTTAGCTTTTGCCCTGCTTCATTCTGTACTCCAAGGCCTAACTTGCCTGTGACTCCAGGTATCTCTTGACTTCTACTTTTGAATTCCAATCCTCTATGATGAAAAAGACATCCTTTTTTGGTGTTAGTTCTAGAAACTTGCAGGTCTTCATAGAACCATTCCGCTTCTTTGGCATAAGTGGTTGGGGCATAGGCTTGGGTTACTGTAATGTTGAATGGTTTGCCTTGGAAACAAACCGAGATCATTCTGCCATTATTGAGATTTCCCCCATGTACTGCGTTTTGGATTCTTTTGTTGACTGTGAGGGCTTCTCCAGTTCTTTAAGGGATTCTTACCCACAGTAATAGATATAAGAGACATCTGAATTTAATTTGCCCATTCCTGTCCACTTTAGTTCACTGATTCCTAAAATGTCGATGTTCATTCTTGCCATCTCCTGCTTGACCAGTCCAGTTTACCTTGATTCATGGACCTAACATCCCAGGTTCCTATGCAACATTAGTCTTACAGCATCAGACTTTACTTTTGCCACTAGACACATCCACAGCTGAGCATTGTTTCTGCTCTGGCCCAGACTCTTCATTCTTTCTGGAGCTATTTCTCCACTCTTCCCCAGTAGTATATTGGACATCTACTGACCTAGGGGACTCATCATCTGGTGTCATATTTTTTGCCTTTTCATACTGTTCACGGTTCTCGAGGCAAGAATACTGAAGTGGTTTGCCATTCTCTTCTTCAGTGTATCACATTTTGTCAGAATCCACCATTACCTGTCCATCTTGGATGGCCCTGCACGGCATGGCTCATAGCTTCATTGAGTTACACAAGGCTTTGATCCATGTGATCATTTTGGTTAGCTTTCTGTGATTGCAGCCTCTAACCATTGCTTGGTAGCCATTCTGAAATCCAGCAGGGCACGTGTTCTTTCTTCATTAGAGCTTAGTCATACTACATGGGAATGATTCTACACAGTTCTTGGACTTTTCCCACTGGATTTTTTGGGGGGGTATCTTCTTGAACTTAAGAGTAATCCTTTCTTACACATAAGAAATGATTCATAATGCAGCTGGGTAGATTTCCTACCCTGCTTCCTGCTCTTACTAGTTCAGGGGTCCACACATTTTCTTTCAAATTGTAATGAGTCAATCCATTATACAAAAGCAGCACTCACAAATCATGTCACAAGAAGCTATTTTCTGCCTTGGACTTCTTAAAAGTCTCCCATGGAACAATGACTATGAGATGCTTTAAAGACCTATTTTTTAACAGAGAGGGTCTGTGCTTGTGGTACACTCTTATTTGAAGGATTTTTGTTGTCTGTTTGAAACATCATTTAAGCCTTTCTGTGGTTTTATCAAAAGTCTTATATGCTGAGCTGCAATTTATATCATATTTTCCTGATAGCACCCCAGGTTTAAATTCTGCCCAGAAGTCACTTCTTAATTTTAGCAATATTTACATCTGGAAAATCTGAAAATGATTAGCAGATTTATTTTTTACAACATGCCCTTGTTACTGTATTCAGTTCAGTTCAGTCTCTCAGTCATGTCCAACTCTTTGCAACCCCATGAACTGCAGCACTCCAGGCCTCCCTGTCCATCACCAAATCCCGGAGCCTACCCAAACCCATGTCCATTGAGTTGGTGATAACATCCAACCATCTCATCCTCTGTCATCCCCTTCTCCTCCTGCCCTCAATCTTTCCCAGCATTAGGGTCTTTTCAAATGAGTCAACTCTTCGCATCAGGTGGCCAAAGTATTGGAGTTTCAGCTTCAACATCAGTCCTTCCAATGAACGCCCAGGACTGATTTCCTTTAGGATGGAATGGTTGAATCTCCTTGTAGTCCAAGGGACTCTCAAGAGTCTTCTCCAACACCACAGTTCAAAAGCATCAGTTCTTCAGCACTCAGCTTGCTTTATAGTCCAACTATCACATCCATACATGACCACTGGAAAAACCATAGCCTTGACTAGATGGACCTTTGTTGGC
Source organism: Bos indicus (assembly GCF_029378745.1). Classification (NCBI taxonomy): domain Eukaryota; kingdom Metazoa; phylum Chordata; class Mammalia; order Artiodactyla; family Bovidae; genus Bos; species Bos indicus. Next base: position 52,792,184 of record NC_091762.1, read on the forward strand.
AAAATAATGTCTCTGCTTTTTAATATGCTGTCTAGGTTGGTCATAACTTTCCTTCCAAGGAGTAAGCATCTTTTAATTTCATGGCTGCAGTCACCATCTGCAGTGATGTTGGAGCCCCCCAAAATAAAGTCTGACACTGTTTCCACTGTTTCCCCATCTATTTGCCATGAAGTGATGGGACCAGCTGCCGTGATTGTTGTTTTCTGAATGTTTAGCTTTAAGCCAACTTTTTCACTCTTCTCTTTCACTTTCATCAAGAGGCTCTTTAGTTCTTCTCTTTCTTCCATAAGGGTGGTGTTATCTGCATATCTGAGGTTATTGATACTTCTCCTGGCAATCTTGATTCCAGCTTGTACTTCATCTAGCCCAGCATTTCTCATGATGTACTCTGCATATAAGTTAAATAAGCAGGGTGACAATATATGGCCTTTCCCAATTTGGAACCAGTCTGTTGTTCCATGTGCAGTTCTAACTGTTGCTTCCTGACCTTCATACAGGTTTCTCAAGAGGCAGGGCAGGTAGTCTGGTATTCCCATCTCTTTCAGAATTTTCCACAGTTTATTGTGATCCACACAGTCAAAGGCTTTGGCACAGTCAATAAAGCAGAAATAGATGTTTTTCCTGAACTCTCTTGCTTTTTTGATGATCCACTGGATGTTGGCAATTTGATCTCTGGTTCCTCTGCCTTTTCTAAAACAAGCTTGAACTTCTGAAAGTTCACGTATTGCTCGTATTGCACGTATTCTGGAAGTTCATGTATTGCTGAAGCCTGGCTTGGAGAATTTTGAGCATTACTTTACTAGTGTGTGAGATGAGTGCAATTGTGCAGTAGTTTGAGCATTCTTTGGCATTTCCTTTCTTTGGGATTGGAATGAAACTGACCTTCTCCAGTCCTGTGGCCACTGCTGAGTTTTCCAAATTTGCTGACATATTGAGTGCAGCACTTTCACAGCATCATCTTTTAGGATTTGAAATAGCTCAACTGAGATTCCATCACCTCCACTAGCTTTGTTCATAGTGATGCTTTCTAAGCCCCACTTGACTTCACATTCCAGGATGTCTGGCTCTAGGTGAGTGATCACACCATCGTGATTAACTGGGTTATGAAGCTCTTTTTTGTACAGTTCTGTGTATTCTTGCCAGCTTTTCTTAATATCTTCTGCTTCTGTCAGGTCCATACCATTTCTGTCCTTTATTGAGCCCATCTTTGTTATTGTATAGTTAAGATCATTCTTTAGCTTTTTGCTCTCCTCTTGCATTTTACTGGAAGCAGCCAGAAGAACCCAAGCAGCAACTTGAACACTTTACCTTGAAATCTTCTTAGCTAGGACATCCAGTTTACTATGTGTGTTTCCTGGTCTGTGTTACTGAGAGTAAACTTTTAGCACTATACAGCAAATATCCCCTTTTCTTTAGTTTCCAATAACATTTCTCGCTTTGTTTTAGTTCCTCACTGCAGCATCCTTGAGGGTCATCAGCTTTCCACTAGGACTGTCTTTGAAGTTATTTTGTCTTTTATTAACACTCCCACCCAAAGCCACTACCAAAATTTAGGTTTTTGGTTATAGCAGCACATCTCTTTTAGGTCCCTGGGTGAATCCCAAATATCTATAGTTGTATTAGCCACTAAAAGATTTAATGGTTTAAAACAAGAACACTGATTATATATCTCAATGGCAACAAACAACCTGATTAAAATGGGCAAAGAGTATGAATAGATATTTCCCTAAAAAAGACATACAAATGGCCAAAAGGTACATGAAAAGGTGTTTACCATCCTTATTGTCAGGAAAATGCAAGTAAAAATCACAATGAGATATCTGTCACCTCACACCTGATAGGATGGCTATTATCAACATGAGTGTTGGTAAGGATGTAAAGAAAAGGGATGCTTGTACAGTGTTGGTTAGAATGTAAATAGGTACAGCCATTAAAGAAAGCAGTATCAGTTAATTTCAGTTCAGTTGCTCAGTTGTGTCCGACTCTATGTGACCCCATGGACTGCAGCACGCCAGGCTTCACTGTCTATCACCAACTCCTGAGCTTGCTCAAACTCATGTCCATCAAGTTGTTGATTCCATTGGAAAACAATATAAAGGTTCCTTTAAAAATTAACAGTAGAACGACCATATGATTTAGCTATGCATCTTCTGGGCAGTATATCAGAAGGAAATAAAATCAGTGTCATAAAGAGATATCTGCACTTCCATCTTGATCACAGCATTATTCACAACAGCCAAGATATGGAAACAAAACATGAGCGTTCTTGATGGGTGAATGGATAACGAAGTTGTGATATATAAATGTTATTGTGATACAAAAATGTTGCCATTTGCAACAGCATGGATGAAAGGAGAACATTATACTAACTGAAATAAGTCAGACACAGAAAGAAAAATGCCACATGATCTCACTTATGTGTAGAACCTAAAAAAGTTTAATTCATGGAAGCAGAGTGGAGAACAATGGTAGAGGTGGGGGAAATGGGGAGATGTTGGCCAAAGACTAAAAAGTTGCAGTGATGTAGGGTGAATGAGTCTGGAGAGCTAATGTACCATATGATGACTATAGTTATTACTGTATTGAATACTGTAAATTTGCCACAAAAGTTGATTTCAGGTGCTCTGACCACAGGGAAAAGTAACTATATGAAGAAATGGACATGTTAATTAGCTTGACTGTAGTAATCACTTTATTATGTATATGTATTTCAAAACACCAAGTTGTACACCTTAAACATATATCATTTTTATTAAATAAATACATAATAAAGCATTGTTTTTAGCCTTGAAATGTCACTTTGAGCAGGGCTCAGTCAGGGAACACTCACCCCTTCTCCAGTTAGTGTTAGCTGGGGCTCCTCAGTGGCAAAGCTACTGAAGTCTCAATTCACTCACATGTCTGGTGGTTAATACTGGCTGGCAGCTTGAACTTTGGCTGGGGTTGCCTTGAACACCATCATGTAGCCTTTCCATATATTCTGGACGTTCTTCCAAAGTGTTGGCTATCACCATTTATCACCCAGTCCAAGAATTTGTGTCTCAAGAAGGAGCCTGGTGGAAACTGTATCACCGTATCTACCCATTCTTCAGCTCAGCAGCAGCCTTGAAAGCAATAGCCCACATTCCAGGTAACTCAGGAAGAAAAACAGACTCCATTCCCAGAGAACTGTCATTATTTGAACTGTCTGGTTACTTAGTTAGATACAAGCTTCTAACTTGACTCAGAGCTTGAGCAGTGCTAGATTTGCTACACTGGTGATGTTTGTTGAAATATGTATAGGCAAAGCTTTTAGTTGATTCAGACAGTGGTGATAACAGTTCAGACAAACAGTGTATTAATGAAAAAGCTTGGAAGAAAAGGCTGGGGAATGCCATGTCCAGAAGGGTTTTTGAAAGCTGTTGACATGTTTCTGGAAATCTAGAAGGCCACACATGCATAGGGCTGTGTGCATGCTCAGGAACACCCAAGAAGACCCTAGGCTATCACTTCTGGCTGATCTGGAGACTGCACAAGCAGAACGTGAAGGCTGAGGCAGAGTTGTAAACTGCTTGATTGAGTCCTGAAGTTATCCTCAACACACACAGCCTCTCAGCAAAGACCAATACTTTGTGGTTGCAGGCATTTAAGGAAATCTGAGTGCAGTTACCATCTGACCACTAAACTAAACAAGCAGAATATCAGTGGCATCACACAACAGAGAGTATAGCTTTACTAGATTAGTTCAGACAAGTCACTAAGCAAATAATAACAGACCCTAAGGAAAGAGAGAGAATCTGATTACCAGATTTGCCACATTATAATATTCAACACTGCCAGTTTTCAAAAAAACAAATGATGAGGCATGTCAGGAAATAAAAAAGGATAACTAACTGCTCAGAAGAACAGTAATCAATAGAAAGTGTCCAGAAGAAGCCCACATATTGAACTTTCTCAACAGAAACATCAAATCAGCTTTTAAAAATGTGTTCAAATGAAACTACATTTAAAGAACTAAAGAAAAGTGTGAAAATGATGTCTCACAAATGAAGGGTATTAATAGAAATTATAAAAAAGTAATTCTGCAGTTGAAAGGTGCAATAATAAAATTTTAGTGGAATGGCTCAACAACATTCAGCTAGAAGAATGAATCATATTCAGTAGAAATCAGTAATAGGAAAAAACCTGTGAAGTTTACAAATATATGAAAATTAACATTTCTAAGCTGCTCTGGTGGCACAGTGGCAAATAATTCACATGCCAATACAGGAGACACAAGAGACGTGGGTTCAGTCCCTATGGGGGAAGATTCCCTGGAGTAGGAAATGGCAACCCACTCTAGTATTCTTGTCTGAAAAATTCCATGGACAGAAGAGCCTGGTGTGCTACAGTCCATGGGTTTGCAAAGACTCAGACACAACTGAGTAACTGAGCACACACAAAGAACCAACGGGTCAAAGACAAAAATCACAGGGAAATTATAAAATACTTTGAGATACGCAGAAATGAAACCACAAAATACAAATGTCGTGGAATGCAACAAAAGCATAAGTAGTAAAAAGTAAAGTGTAACTATACATGTCTACATTAAAAAACGAAGAAAGATCTCAAATCAATAACCTAACCTCTGTCTTAAGGAACTAGAAAAAGAAAACCCAAAGTAGGCATACAGAAGGAAATAATGGAAATGGAGAATTAATGAAATAAATAATAGAAATACAGTAGGTAAAATCTGCATAACTAAAAGTTGTATCTTTGAAGAAAACCAACAAAATTGATAAAACTCCAGATAAGTCGAGAAAAACAAGACATATTACTGAAGTCAAAACGAAAAAGAAAGCATTACTACATACCTTACAGAAATAAAGAGGATATAGGGGAATACTATAGGCATGCCAACAAATTAGGCAACTAGATGAAATGGTTAAGTTCCTAGCAACCAAAACTGATTCTGGAAGAAACAGAAATCCTGAATAGACCTGTAAAAAGTAAAGAGAGTCTGTAATCAAAAAATTGCAACAAAGAAAAGCCCAAGACTAGATGGCCTCTCTGTTGGATTCTTCCACATGTCTACAGAAGAATTTGCATCTATTTCAAACTCTTCCAAAAAAAGGAAAAGAGGAAATACTTCATAACACATTCTGTGAGGCCAGAAGTATCCTAATAGCAAGGCCAAAGACATGATAAGAAAAAATTAAAGAACAGTTTTCTTATAGATGTGAAAATCCTCAACAAAATACTTCCTAACCTCATCCAGCAGCATATAAAAGGATTATACATCATGACTAAGTGGCATTTCTGCTAGGAATGGAAAGTTGATTCAAAATATGAAAATTATGTATTGCACAATATTAATAGAATAAAGGAGGAAAAACACATGTTCATCTTAATGGATGCAGAAAGAGCATTTGGCAAAATCCTTCTACATAAGGTAAATAGATGTAAGATGTGATATCGAGAGCATACAGTGCAGAGAAAAGAAAGGCAAAAATGTAGGGTTGTGGCATGCAATTGAAGTTATCAGCTTAAAATAGACTATATTTTATGTAAACCCCATGGTAACCACAAAGAAAATACCTGTAGAAGCTACTCAAAAGAAAAAGGAATCAAAGCCTATGAAATGTAAAACACACAAAATGAAATACAAAAGAAGACAGCAAGAGAAAAAAATGATAAAATAATTATAAGACAACAAATGTCAAAAAGTAAGTCCTTTCCTATCTATAAATGCAAATGGATTAAACTCCCCAATCAGAAGAAATAGAGTGGCTGAATGGATTTCTTAAAAAATTAGATCCAACCATATGTTGTTTACAAGAAATTTACTTTGAATTCAAGGGCACAAATAAGTGAAAGTGAAGAGATGGAAAAAGATATTCCATACAAGTGGTAACCAAAAGAAAGCATAAGTTGACTGTACTTATATCAGACAGAATAAGACTTTTAAGTCCAAATCTGTCTCTAGAGACAAAGAATGTCATTATATAATGATAAAAGGGTCAATTCAAAGGAAGATACAACAATTTTAAGCATATCGGGACACTCAAATAAATATAATATTGACAGATCTAAATGGAGAAATTGAGAGCAATGCCATAGCTGTAAGAGACTTCAGTACCCCACTTTCTATAACGGATAGAACATCCAGACAGAAAATCAGTTAAAAAACAGAAACTGAACAATACTGTAGAAAAAATGAACTTAACAGGATGTATATACATAACTTTTCTGACAATGGTAGAAGAATGTATGTTTTTCTCAAGTACACATGGAACATTCTCCTAGATAGATGGCCCAAAAAGATCACAAAAAAGTTTTAACAAACTTAAAAAGATTAAAATCATACCAAGTATCATTTCTAAGCACAATGGAATAAAACTACAAGAAAATTCAAAAGTACAAGAAAACTAAACAATACATTCTTGAAGAACCTATGGTGAGATGCAGTCAAAAGGGAATTCTTTAAAATATCCAAGATAAACAAAAATGAAAACATACCAAAACTTAGAAAGTGCAGAAAAGCAGCACTAAGATGTTTATAGCAATGAACACTCACATTAAATAAGGAAAAACATCTCAACCCAGGTTTATGCCTCCAAGAGCTTGAAAAAGAACAAATTAAGCCCAGTGTTAGCAGAAGAAAGAAAATAAGTATTACAGAAGAAATTTAAAAAAAGAATAGGAAAAAAATCAACAAAACTAAGAATTACTTTTTGAAAAGGTAAAACTGACAAACCCTTAGGTAGACCAAGAGAAAAGACTACTCAAAATCAGAAGTGAAAGAGAGACATCATAGTGCATGTCTCAAAAATCAAGAGATTGTTATGAGCCATCATATGTCAATAAATTGGGTAACCTAGGGAAAATGGATAAATTCCTAGAAACATAAACCTATCAAGACTGAACCAATAACAAATATGAAGATTGAATCAGTCATCAAACAAAACCACAGGACAGATGGTTTCATAGGTGAATTTTGCCAACATTCAAAGAATTAATAACCAATCCTTCCTAAACTCTTCCAAAAATTAAAGAGGAAACACTACCAAACTCATTTTATGAAGCCAGCATCATGATAGCAAAGTCAGACAAAAATGTCACAAGAAAAGAAAATTAAACCAATATCCCTGATGAATATAGATGCAAAATCCTTGACAAAGTACTAGCAAACAGAATTCAATATCACATTAGAAGGATTATACGCCATGATCAAATAGGATTTATCCCTGGAATATAAGGATGTTTCCACTTAATGAAAATCAATAAATGTGATAAAACACATTAATAGAATAAAAGGTGAAAACCACACTATCATCTCAATAGATGCAGAAGAAGCAAGAAGAAAAAAGCCAGAGGTATCACACTGCTTTGCTTTAAAAATATATTATGAATCTACAGTAATCAAAACAGTGTTGGCATAAAAACAGACATGTAAACCAACAGAAAAGGATAAAGAGCCCAGAAATAAGTGCACACATTTATGGTCAGTTAATCTTCAACAAATGTGCCGAGTATACACAATGCAGAAATGATAATCTCTTTAGTAAGTGGTGTGGAGAATAAATATCCACATTCAGAAGAATGAAATTGGACATTTCACATCAAATACAAAAATCAATTCAAATGGGTTAAATACTTTTAAGACCTGAAATTATGAAGCTATTAGAAGAAAACATTGGCAAAAATGCTTCTTAACATTGATCTTGGCTACAAAATACCAAAAGTACTGGCAACAGAAACGAAAATAGACAAGTGAGATTGCATCAAACTAAAAAGCTTCTGTGGAGCAAAGGAGATAAGAGAGTGAAAAAGCAACCTATGGAATAGAAAATATTTGCAACCCATGTATCTGACAAGGAGTTAATATCCAAAATATATAAGGAAATTCTACATCTCAATGGCACATGAACAGCAATTTTTTTTAAGTAGGCAAAGGACCCAAATAAACATTTCTCAAAAGAAGACATACAAATATACAAATGGTCGAAAGTACATGAAAATGTATTCATCATCACTAGTCATCAGGAAAAGCATACCTGTTAGAATGGCTGTTACCAAAAGACAAGAGATAACATGTTAAGAAGGCTGTGAGGAGAAGGAAAGGAACCCTTGTGTACTGTTGGTACAAATGTAACTTGGTACAACCATTATGGAAAATAGTTTTAATTTTTAAAAATTAAATTTTAATTTTTAAAAATGGAACTACCGTATGATCCAGCAATCCCTCTTCTGGTATATGGCCAATGAGAATTAAATCACTATCACAAAAGACATACCTGCACTTCCATGTTCATTGCAGCATTATTCGCTGTATCTAAGATATGGAAACACCACAGTAATATTATTCAGCCTTTAAAAAGGAGGAAATCCTTCATTTGCAGCAGCATGGATGAAGGTGGAGGGCATTATGCTATGCAAAATAAACCAGACAGGGAAAGAAATACAGCATGATCTCACTCGTGTGAAATCTAAAACTGTCAGACTCATAGCAGAGATTAGAATCATGGTTACCAGAGGGTAGAATGCTAGTGGAAGTGGGGGAAATGGGAAATATTGGTCAAAGGGTGAAAAATTTCACTTATGTCAGATGAATGAGTTCTAGAGTTCTAATGTACAGCATGGTGACTACAGTTATTGCAGTTAGCAATAGTGTGTTTTTTGTATACTTGAAATTTGCCAAGAGGGTAAATCTTGTGTTTTAGTTCTCCATATCCACACACAAATGGCAACCATATGAGGTAATGGATACATTAATTAGCTTGATTGTGGTATCATTTTACAAATACATACATTTCCTTTGTGCTGACTGTACCTCAATAAAGCTGAAAAAATACATAACATTCTTTCATGATTGAACACTCAACAAACAAGAAATATAAGGGAACTTCCTCAATCTGATAAAGGGCACCTATGAAAAATACACAGATAACATCATACTTATTGGAAAAAGAGTGAAAGCCTTACCCTTAATATCAGGAACAAGACAGGTATGTCTGCTCTCTCCACTTCTGTTTAACCTTGTACTGGAGATTCTAGACAGGTCAGTTAGTAAAGAAAAAGGCACTCAGATTGGGAAAAATGAAGTAAAATAATCTCATGTGACATGAATTTACATATATAGAAAATCTTAAAACTTGACAGGATGCCAAGGCCATTCAATGGGGAAAAAATAGTCTTCTCAACAAATGGTGATGATACAAACAGCTATCTTCATACTGGGCCACTGCCACATACCATTTAACTCAAATGGATCAACAATCTAAATGTAAAAAACTTTAAAAACTCTTGAGAGGAAATGTGTAAATCTTTGTGACTTTGGATTAGGAAACAGTTTCTTTGATATGATGGCAAAACATAAAAACAACAACAAAAAACATAAATTGGGCTTCACTGAAATTAAAAGCTTTTGTTATCAAAAGGACATTATCAAGAAAGTGAAAAGACAACCCACAGAACAGTAGAAAAGTGTTTGCAAATCATATACCTAATAAGGATCTAATATACAGAATATATGAAGAATGCTTGCACTTGAATAACAAACAAATAACCCAATTTGAAAATAAGCAAGGAAATCAAATAGACATTTCACCAAAGAAGATTGACAAATGGCCAATAAGCACACGGAAAGGTGCTCAACACCTTTTTTTTTTTTTGCATTAAGTTAGGGAAATGCAAACCAAACCCATGAGATACCACTTTATACCCACTCAGTCAGTTCAGTCGCTCAGTCATGTCCAACTCTTTGTGACCCCATGAATTGCAGCACGCCAGGCCTCCCTGTCCATCACCAACTCCTGGAGTTCATCTAAACTCATGTCCATCGAGTCGGTGATGCCATCTAGCCATCTCATCCTCTGTTGTCCCCTTCTCCTCCTGCCCCCAATCCCTCCCAGCATCAGGGTCTTTGCCAATGAGTCAACTGTTCGCATGAGGTGGCCAAAGTATTGGAGTTTCAGCTTCAGCATCAGTCCTTCCAGTGAACACCCAGGACTGATCTCCTTTAGAATGAACTGGTTGAGGATATTCTAATAAAAAAAAAAAAAAAAAAAAAAGGCAATAAAATGTGTTGGCAAGGATGTGGAGAAATTGGAACCTTTGTATATTGCTGGTAGGATTGTAAAATGGTGCAGCCACTTTGTAAAACAGTTTGGCAGTTCCTCAAAAAAGAAGAAAACACATTTACAAAAAAATTTGCACATAAATTTTCTTAATAACGTTATTTCTAATAGCCAAAAAGTGGAAACAACCCAAATATCCATCAGTTGATGAATGGATAAACTAAATGGGTATGTTTGTACAATGAAACAACATCACCGGAATGAACAAAGTACTGATACATGCTAAAACATGGGTGCATCTTGAAAACATACCAAGTGAAAGGAGCCAGACACAAACAGCCAAATTACTGTATGAGTCCATGTATGAAATTTCCAGAGTAGGCAAATCTGCAGAAATAGAAAGTAGATTGATGGTTGCCGGGGAGCTGGGAGAGGGGCATGGAATAGGGGAGAGGGGGAGTGACTACTAACAGGTAATGGGGTTTCTTTTTGGTGTGAAAAAAAATGTTCTGAAATCAAGAGTTGTGATTGATGATTGTACATAATTGTGAATATACTAAAAACCCCTGAATTGTACACTTTTAGATGTTGAATTCTATGTATGTGAATTATGTCTCAATTTTTCAAATTATGAAAATGAAATCAGGGAAGGAGAATAAGATTCCACCTCTTGTTGGAAGGAGTGTCAAATAATTTGCTGGGTGAATGTTTCCAACTCACACATACTACACATGCATCAGAATGGCTACAATTAAAAAAAATTGACAGCAGGCTTTTCTGGTGGTCTAGTGGTTAAGAATCAGCCTTGCAATGCAAGGGACACTGGTTTAGTCACTGCTCTGGGAAGATCCCGCATGCTGCGGGGCAACTGAGCCTGTGCGCCACAATTACCAAGCCTGTGCTCTGGAGCCTGGGAGCCACGACTACTGAGCCCACCTGCTGCAGCCACTGAAACCCGGGCACCCTAGAGCCTGTGCTCTGCAACGAGAGAAGCCACTGCAGTGAGAAGCCCACTACCTCAATTAGAGAGTAGCCCCAGCTCTCCCTAGTAGCCCTCAACTAGAGAAAGCCCATGCTCAGCACAACCAAAAGTAAGTATTTTTTTTAAAAGACTGACAATAAATTTTGGTGAAGATACAGAGCAACCAAAACTCTCACACATTGTTGATGAGATTTGTAAAATGACATGACACAATCACTTTGGAAAACATCAGTTTCTTATAAAATTAAACATGTGCTTACCCTCAGGGCATGGGAACCCACTTCAGTATTCTTGCCTGAAGAATCCCATGGACAGAGGAGCCTGGTGGGCCACAGTCCATAGGTCACCGAGTCAGACACAACTGAAGTGACTTAGTACACACATACTGTGACCCATGATATATTTACCACGACAATCACATTCCTAGGCATTTCCTCAAGAAAAAAACATATATCCACAAAAAGAATTATACTAGACTTGAATTTATACAAGTATGGATAACAGCTTCATGCATTGCAATTCAAAGTGGAAAATGACCCAGCTGTCTGTTCACAATATTGAATAAATAAACTGTGGTTTCCCCAAACAGTAGAATACGACTCAGCAATTTAAAAAAAAAACAAAACACCAACAACAAACTGATACATGAAAAGCAGAAGTAAAGTTCAAAAACAAGCTGATTAAAAGAAGCCAGACACAAAGAACATAAGGAATAGTTCCTATTTATACAAAACTACAGAAAAATTAATGTATAGTGACACATCAGTGGTTGCCTGGAGTAGAGGTTAGATGTTTTGACTGCAAAGGGACACAAAAGAGTTTGGGGGCTGGTGAGATATTTATATCTTGATCCATTGCAGTGGTTACACAAATTTGTCAAAATACATAGAAATGCACACTTGTGAGTATGTTTTATTGTATGTAGATTACATCTCAGTAAAGTTAAGGAAAAATGATAAATCTAGACTCCAGATACTTTTTATCATCTATACTGTTTCAATCCTGATTAAAGTCACCATCATTTTGCACCTGGCTTATTGCAATAGACTTCTAACTTTTCCCTATTCTTGCCCTTTTTCAATCTATTCTCTGCACAGAATTCAGATGATTCTATTAAAACCCAAGTAACATCACAAAAGTTGGCTTAAAGCTCAACATTCAGAAAACGAAGATCATGGCATCTGGTCCCATCACTTCATGGCAAATAGATGGGGAAACAGTGGAAACAGTGTCAGACTTTATTTATTTGGGCTCCAAAATCACTGCAGATAGTGACTGCAGCCATGAAATTAAAAGACGCTTACTCCTTGGAAGAAAAGTTATGACCAACCTAGATAGCATATTGAAAAGCAGAGACATTACTTTGCCAACAAAGGTCCATCTAGTCAAGGCTATGGCTTTTCCAGTGATCATGTATGGATGTGAGAGTTGGACTGTGAAGAAAGCTGAGCGCCGAAGAATTGGTGCTTTTGAACTGTGGTGTTGGAGAAGACCCTTGAGAGTCCCTTGGACTGCAAGGAGATCCAACCAGTCCATTCTAAAGGAGATCAGCCCTGGGTGTTCTTTGGAAGGAATGATGCTAAAGCTGAAACTCCAGTACTTTGGCCACTTCATGCGAAGAGTTGACTCATTGGAAAAGACTCTGATGCTGGGAGGGATTAGAGGCAGGAGGAAAAGGGGACGACAGAGGATGAGATGGCTGGATGGCATCACCGACTCGATGGACGTGAGTTTGAGTGAACTCCAGGAGTTCGTGATGGACAGGGAGGCCTGGCATGCTGCGATTCATGGGGTCGCAAAGAGTCAGACACGACTGAGCGACTGAACTGAACTGAACATCACATAACCATTGCAATACTCCAGTGGCTTCCAAATTTACTCTAAGCATATACCAAAGTAAACCAATTTACAGTAACCCTTTGTGTAATCTGCCTCCATTCTTCACCACCACCATCTGCCTGCCTCCTCTTTTACTTCAGCCATTCTGGCCACTTCATTGCTTCCTCAAACCTGTGTACTGCTGTTCCTTCAGCTTTGGATGCTTTTCCTTGGCATCTCTACATGGCTCATTTTCTCACTTCCTTCAAGTCTTTAATTCAAATGTCACCTTTCCTGCAAGGCCTTCCTTGACTGCAGTATTTAAAATCCCAAGCCCTTCTCCCTGGGTATAAAGAAAATATGTCAATTTGGGGAGATGTTTTGGTGGCTCAGATGGTAAAGAGTCTGTCCGCAATGCAGAATGCCCACAACTCAATCCCTGAGTCAGGAAGATGGCTTGGAGAAGGGCATAGCAACCCACTGCAGTCTTCTTTCCTGGAGAATCCCATGGACAGAGGAGCTTGGAGGACTACAGGTCCATAAGATCACAAAGCGTTGGACACAACTGAAGCAACTTACTTTACTTTTTTCTTACAAAGTAAATAGTAAATAATATGAAAATAATTGTTTGATTATTTTTTTTCCTTTGTGAAGAAAATGTTAGGTTAGGGCTCTGCTTAACATCTAACTGTGTAGGAGCTCAAATTCGTACTAATTCAGTTTGTTGTTGTTGTTTAGTTTCTAAGTTGTGTCTGACTCTTTTGTGACCCCATGGACTGTAGCCCACCAGGCTCCTCTGTCCATGGGATTTCCTAGGCAAGAATACTGGAGTGGGTTGTCATTGCCTTCTCCAGGGCATCGTTCCGAACCTGGAATCAAACCTGCATCTCCTGCATTTGCAGGCAGATTCTTTACTACTGAAGCCACCTGGGAATGACCTATAAATTCAGAGATGCCTCTGATAAAACTCATATGAACCTCAACATTTTTCATAGCCTTGGAGAGCTTCAAGGTAAGAATAGTTGTTGAGTTGTGAAGTGGGAATCGCACTGGAAGTTGCCAGTGCTCTCAGCAGCATGGCCCAATAGTAGGAGACCAAAGCTCCCATGCCACATAGATTGCTGAGACTTGGGCTATTCATTCCAAACAGAAAGAGCATAAGTTGGCCAGGATTGCTTTTTGAAGACAGAAATATGCCCAACATATTCTTAACCAGAAAGAGTTGTTGGCAACAGAGTTCCTCCCCTTCCTATCTCTCCTCCCCACCACCGCCAACCTGAAGAGTTGATCAGTAGTTACCAATACTTTAAAAAAACAAAACCACCCTTCAGGGACTGTGGAAACCTGAAAAAAAAAAAACCTGTATATTGGAAAAATTAGAGAAATCCTTTGTTTTTTATGGCATCAAATAGAGAAACTGTGAAGACCAGACTTTACATGGAGACTGAGAATAAATTTATGCCTAAGGCCAACTGAGAAAGAAATTCGTGTTGTTAAGTGCATATTTAATATAAATGATTTCTAAAGTATTCATAACCCCCCCAAACTGTATAATGTAATGACTAGTGTTCTCAAAGATATAAATTATTCTCAAATGAGAGCTCCTTCTTAGGAGAAAGAAAGGTCCAGAATTACCATGGCAGGAGTTCTCAAACTTGATTTGGAATGAAATGATTAGTAAATGGGAGTGGTGGGGGCTCTACAGGACAGTGACCTGAAAAGGAGAGCCAAGGTGCAGGAGTAGAAGAAGGGGTGGGGCTTCAGTGGTAAAGAATCCACCTGCCAGTGCAGGAGACATGGGTTTGAGCCCTGGGTCAGGTGGATCCCACGTGCCACAGGGCAGCTAAGCCCATGCACCACAACTACCTGAGCCTGAGTTCTACAGCTCAGGAGCCATAACTGCTGAGCCCATGTGCTGCAACTACTGAAGCCCAAACACCCTAGAGCCTGTGCTCTGCAACAAGAGAAGCCACCACAATGAGAGGCCCTCGCACACCAACTGGAGAGTGGCCCCTGTTACCAGCAACTAGAGAAAAGCCTATGCAGCAAAGAAGACCCAGCACAGTCAAATAAATGAGTAACATTTTTAAAAAGAAGAAGACGGAAAAGGATTCTGGATCAGGGGGAAAAGGACTTGGTTAGCATTACATATATGCCAGGAATAAAAAATAGATACATTAAATAAAAACTGTTCTCTTTCCTTGTTACCACAGGACCTTGTCACTGCTGGGCCTGGAGGTAAGAAGTGGTGGGAATTGGAAATGCTTAGATCACTCCACATTGCTGATAATCAGGGAAGTGCAAATCAAAACCACAATATCACCTCACACCTATCAAAATGGCTGTCATCAAAAAACACAAATAACAAATGTTGGCAGGAATATGGAGAAAATGTAACTCTTGTATACTATTGGTAGGAATGTGAATTGGTACAACCACTATAGAAAACAGTATGGAAATTCCACAAAAAACTTAAAAATAGAACTACCATATGATCCAGCAATTCTATTCCTGGGTATATATATCTCAAAAAATAAAACATTAATTTGAAAAGATACATGCACCCAGTATGCATAGCAGCATTCTGTACAATAGCCAAGATACAGAAGCAACCTAAGTGTCCAACAGATAAGTGGATAAAGAAGATGTGATTGTATATATATGTATATATATATATGTACATGTATACACATAATGAAAGAGAAATCTCACAGTTTTATCTAAGCAAATAATAAATGTGGAAAGAATAATAAAATTTTAAAAATGCTTTATTGGCTGTTGTCATAATCTCTGATCCATGCAATAATTATTAATAAATATAAAAATCAGTGGGTGAAAGTGTAAGGTGTAACAAAATAATTGTTATTGTTCAATTGCCAAGTCGTGTCTGACTCTTTGCGACTCCATGGACTGCAGCACGCCAGGCCTCCCTGACCCTCACCATCTCCATAAGTTTGCCTAAGTTCATGTCCATTGAATCTGCAATGCCATCCAGTTATCAAAACAAAAATAATTACATAGTCTCAATTTAGCTCTTCATAAGAGACTTGATAATTACAAAAGGTAAAACACTAACTTTGCAGTGGAGAATCCGGGCAGGCACCACTTTAACCAATTAATCCCAGTCACAAGACTAATCAACAGCATGTACCTCCTGATGTGATCCTTTAAGGAGAACTTTAGATCACCATATCACCTCTGAGGTGCTCCTGCCAAAAGTCCATAATATGAATCTGAAAATGAGAAAACATCACACAAATCCAAATTGAGGGATATTCTACAAATAACTGCACTATACTTTTTAAAAATATCAAGGTCTTGGGAAACAAGATTCAATAACTTGAGATTAAGGAGACTAATGTGATGTGACAACCAAATGCAATGCATTCAGTCTTGGATATTCCTTTGCTATAAAATCATTACTGGGACAATTGGCAAAATTTGAATAAAGTGTGGATTAGAGAATAGTTTTGTTTCATTTTCACATTTTAATAGTTTTATTTCTTAAAATATACATAATATGCTTTTAAAAACATACCTGAAACTGGCAATATTATCAGCTAAACTTATAATATCTGTTGAGAGTAACAAATGGGAGATTGTTCATATGATCATTTAAAAAATGGACAAAAGACTTGACTAGACATATCTCTATAAAAGAAATACAGATAGCCAAGGAGCACATTAAAAATGCTCAACACTACTAGCCTTAAGGAAATGCAAGCCAAAACCACAATCACACCCATTAGGATGGCTATTGTCAAAAAAGAGAAAGAGAGACAGAGGTAAGGGGAAGTAAAAGGAAAGAAATAAAAAAGTAACAAGTGTTGGTGATGATGTGGAAAAATTAGAACCCTTGTGAAGTATTGGTGGGAATGTAAAATGATACAGCTGCTAGGGAAAACAGCATGATGGTTTTTAAAAAAGTTAAAAATAGAATTATCATATGATCCAATAATTTCACTTCTCAGTATCAAGCCAAAAGAATTGAAAGGAAGGTCTTAAGGAGCTTTGTACACCCATGTTCACAGGAGCATTATTCACAATAGCCAAGAAGTGAAAGCAACTTAAATGTCCACAGATGAATGAATAAATGAAATGTAGTGAGTATTGTGAGTGCTCCATCACTCAGTCATGTCCAACTCTTTGTGACCCCATGGACTATAGCCCACCAGGCTCCTCTGTCCATGGAATTTCCCAGGCAAGAACACTGGAGTGAATTGCAATTTCCAGGTAATCTTCCTACCCAGGGATTGAACCCACATCTCCTGCATCTCCTGTAACAGAGGAGCCTGGCATGCTGCAGTCCATGGGGTTGCAAAAAGTCGGACATGACTTATTGACTGAACAACAACAACTTGTTAAATTAACTTACTAATTAAGTTTATCTACAAATAGCTATGACAAAGATATTTATATCCCTTCCTTTTGAAGCCTTATGCATTTTTTTCTTGCATTATTGTCCTGGCTAGAAACTCCAGTGCCACATAGTAAGAAGAGCGGACATTGTTGCCTTGTTCCTAATCTCAGGATATACTATCACTATGTGTGATATTGAAAGTGAAAGTCGCTCAGTTGTGTCTGACTCTGCAACCCCAGAGACTGTACTGTCCATGGAATTCTCCAGGCCAGAATACTGGAGTGGGTAGCCTTTCCCTTCTCTAGGGGATCTTCCCAACCCAGGGATCGAACCCAGGTTTCCCGCATTTCAGGCAGATTCTTTACCAGCTGAGCCACAAGGGAAGCCCATGTATGATATTAGCTGTTTCTTTTCCATAGATGCTATACAGAAAAAAACCTCCATATTCTGTCTTCTCACAGAACAGTCTTTTTTGATACTTCAGTTCCGACACTTCTGTGTACTTCACCAAATGTACATGGGTTTTTCTTCACACAAAGCAATTCTCTGATTCTCCAGACTCAGCCTGGGTGTCCTGCAATTTAACTCAATTCTCACACTGTCTACCTGGAGATAGAATCAGGTCCCATTGGCAAAGGGCTCACAGTTCCTCAAGAGTGCCCCCACTTCAGATGCAAGTCCAGGTTATCATGTGTGCATCTGACCGGCCAGCTGTAAATCAGAGCTTCAGGAAAATACTCGACTTACCAGACTACCAGTTTATTGTAAAAGGATATAGCTCAGGAATAGCCAGATGGAAGAGACACACAGGGAAAGATATTGGGGAGGGGTGCAAAACATCCATGCTTTTATCAGGACACACTTCCTCCCAGCATCTCCATGTGTTCACCAACCCAGTGAACGCCATAAAGTTCTCTGAACAACCCCCTCCCCCAACATATACACACTCACCACTGTACTTCAGAATTTTTATGGAATTTTCACTTTTTTTTGAATTTTCATTAAATAGGCATGATTGATTAAGTCATTGGCCATTGGTGATTAATTTAATCCCTTTTCCTTCCTTGAGGGGGTTAGAGAGAGGTGTGGGAGACAGAGGAAAGTTCCAATTCTCTAATTACATAGTTGGTTCCCCTGGCAATCAGTCCCCATCTTAGGGTGAACTAAGGACTTTCCAAAATCACCTTATTAACATAAACTCAGATGTGGTTGAAAGGAGCTTGTATGAATAACAAAATACACTCATTTCACCTTTATGCTCTAGAGCTATTTCAGAAACAGAACAAAAGCTAAGTATTGTAACAAAACATGGTCTTAGAGCTCTTATCACTTAGGAAATTACAAGTGTTCTGTGCCAGGAACCACAGACAAAACCCAAAATATATATTTCTCAATATAGCACAGTATCAGCTAACATCGTTTAGTTTGCTGAAAATTTTGATTATGAATGGATATTGAATTTTATCAAATGATTTTTCTGTTTATTGAGATGTTCAAATGGTTTTTCTCATTTATTTTTGTTAATGTGCTAAATTACAGTGATTTTCAAATGACAGATTAACTTTGAATTCCTGGGGTAAACTTCACTTGATTATGACCTCATGCATCCCTAGTACATATTACTGAATTTAATGTTAATACTTTGTTACTGAGTTTTGCATCTATTGTTGTTCAGTCACTTAGTCACATCTGACTCTTTGCGACCCCGTGAACTGCATGCAGTACACCAGGTTAGCATTACAGGTTAGCATTCTAGGGAATATCTAGCTTGCACTTTTATTTTTTTCTAATGACTTTTAAGGTTTTGGTATCAGAGTTATGCTGGTCTCATAAAAGGAGTTTGAAATGGTTTTCTTTCTATTTTATGATTGATATCATTGCTACTTTGAAGATGTGATGGAACTTCACAGTGATACCAACAGAGACTACAGTTTAGTTTTATTATTTTAATGATGAATTCAATTCCTTGGATATATATGGGCTTATTCAGGTATTCTCATATTATACATCAGTTTTGATAAGTTTTATTTTTTTTAAAGGAATTTGTCTCTCTATAAAATAACCAAGAAGGACCTACTGTATAACACGGGATTGTACTCAGTGTTTTGTAATAACCTACAAGGGAAAAGAATCTGAAAATTATATATACATAATAATTATATGTATATACATATATAAATATGACTGAATCACTTTGCCATATACCTGAAACTAGCACAATGTTATAAATCCAGTATACTTCCATTTTTAAAAAGTTGAAAAAAGAAATTTGCCTGTGTTGTCAAAAATAGACTTAAAGGTTGTCCATAATATTTCCTTATTATCACTTTGATGTCTGTAGGATTTGAGGTGATATCATCTCTTTCATTCTTCACATTTTAAATTTGTGTTTTCTTTTTTCTTGATCAGCCTAGCTAGAGGTTTATCAATTTTATCAATCTTTTCAAAGAGCCACATGTTGGCTGTTAATTTATTTAATTTTTCTATGTGGTTGATCTCTGCTTTTACCTTTATTTCTTTATTATTTTCTAAATAAAAATACCTACTTTAGATTTAGGGGCTTCTCTGGTGGCTCAGTGGTAAAGAATCCACCTGCCAGTGTGGGAGACGTGGGTTCAATTCCTGGGTGGAGAAGATCCCCTGGAGGAGAAAATGGCAAACCATTCCAGTGTTCTTTTGCCTGAGAAATATCATGGACTGAGGAGCCTGGTGGGCTATAGTCCACGGGGTTGGAAAAGAGTCAGACACAATTTAGCAACTACACAACAACAGTTCTAGATTTAATATCTTTTCCCAGTTTCTTAATGGAGAAATTTAGGTAATTGATTTTAGATCTTGTTTTCATCAGTTCAAAATATTTTCTAATTTTCCTTGTGATTTCTTCTTTGACCCATGGGTTATTAGAAGTGTGTTATTTGTTAATAGTTTCCAAATATTTGAGGGATTTTTAAAATATCTTATTATTGTTGATTTCTAATTTCATTCTTTTGTGGTCAGAAAACACACTTTGTATGATTTAGTTCATTCAGACTTTACTGAAACATATTTTATGGGCTAGCATATAGTCTATCTAAATGAACATTTTATGTGCCCTTGAAAGTAATGTATGGCCTGCAGTTGTCAGGTATAATGTCTCTCATAAATGCCAAGTATATCAAAGTGGTTGATTGTGTTGTTCAGATTTTCTATATTCTTAATGATTTGGGGGTTCTAGTTGTTGAGGGGCATTAAAATCTTTATAATTCTGGATTATATACTTTTCTCTTTAGTTCTATCAGTGTTTGTTTAATGTATTTTGAAACTCTTATTCAGATACACACACTTAATTGTAATGTCTTTCTGATGAACTAATCCTTTTATTATGGTGAAATATTACTTACCATCTCTGGCAATATTTCTTGTCTTGAAGTCTTTGTGCAATATTAATGCAGTAATTCCAGTTTCATATGCTTACTATTTTCATAGTATATTTTTTCCATTTTATAATTTCAACCAATCAGTATCTTTTATTTGAATGACACCTCTGTTCTAGATATGATATTGTAGTATGTTCTACTTATCTACTGCTTTGTAGCAAACTACTACAAATCTTAGATGCTTACATAATAACCATTTTATTTCTCAGGATTGTTTGGGCAGGACTTAGCTGTGCAGTTCTGCTCTTTTGTGTTGGGTTCTTCACTTGGCTGCATCCATTTGAACCGAGCTGGAAGATCCAAGAAGTTTCACTCACTTGAAACTTGTCTTTGTCCAAGAGGCTAGTTTAGGCTTATCATGGTTTGGTGTCCTCAGGGTCTTTCAGCTTTTTACATGATAGCTGGCTTCTAAGAGGTAATGTCATCAAAATGGTTATTCTGAGTTCATGTGTACCTTTTTCTTCCTTGTTAACAGAAACAATATTTGTTCAGGTAATTTATTTTCAGCTCTGGTATCCTTTAGGGGAGGCTGTGCCCATCTCTATTCCCAGAGGATGGAAACAGATGTTTAATAACCTAATCATGATAACTCTGTTCTTCTTGCCTGGGACTAGTTTAGAAATAGACCTGTGAAACAATTCTGAATGAGGTTTAAGGTAGAGTCAGAAGATGGGCCTCTAGGAAAGTGTTCCTCGGGTCTCAAAAAGAGACACAACAAAGGAATGTCCCTTTTTTCTAATGCTGGATATTATTATTTGCATATGACACCTGGAATTGCCTAGCCATCTTTCCTCCATGAAGGAAGGACATAAAAGGACAAGTCAAAATCCTGTGATCTCCTCAGAGAAATATGGAAAAAAATCTGGGTCCTTACTGAGATACTAAATCAATCAACCTTGGAACCACAATATTTCCCCCTCCCCCAGTTTTATTGAGATACAATTGACATATAAGATTGTATCCATTTAAGGCATAGAACATAATGATTTGTTATATGTGTTATTGTTTAGTCACTAAGTCATGTCCTCTCTTTCATGACCCCATAGACTGTAGCCTGCCAGATTCCTCTGTCCATGGGATTTCCCAGGCAAGAATACTGGAGTGGCTTGCAGTTGCCATTTCCTTTTTCAGGGAATCTTCCCAACTCAAGGATCAAACCCATGTCTTCTGCATTGCAGGTGGATTCTTTACCACTGAGCCACCCGGGAAGCCCTTGTTATATGTACATCTTGTGAAATTATTACTGCAATAAGATAGGTTAACATCAGTCACCTCATATAGTTACAAACATCTTTTCCTTGTGATGAGAACTTTAAATTGTTACTAACTTAGCAATTTTCACATATACAATACAATATTGTTAACTACAGACACCATGCTATACACAGTATCCCCAGAACTTATTTTTTCTTATAACTGGAAGTGTATACCTTTTGACCACCACCTTCCCCTACTTCTCCCAGCCCCTCCCACCATCTTAGGCAACCACCAGACTGTTCTCTGTCTCTATGAGTTCAGTTATTTTAGGTTCCACATAGAAGTGAAATGATCATACTGTATTTATCTTTCTCTCTGGCTTATTTCATTTAGCATGATGCCTTCAAGGACTATCCCTGTTGTCACAAATGGGAGAACCATGAGATTTTTTTTTTCTTTTAGATTTTGCCCTTCTATTTTGTAAAATAAATTTTATATGCAGCCTAAAGCATTCTGAAGGATATGAGGAATAGGTTAAAATAGAAATGAAATGGAACCCAGAGTTATTAATCTTCTATTAAATAGTATAATTTTAGGGTAGGTTATTGGAGAGATGTTTAATACATTTAAATCCACACTACAAGTTACAAAATAGCAAAACACACAGTATGAATTTAAACCTGTACCTTATAATCAAATTAAAAGCCAAAGAAATAAAATTACTTTTTTTCCTCCAAATGGGATCATTACTTTGCAACTGGTGCCAGCAACAGAGCCACCATTGCATAGAGCTGGGGGTAAAATTCATGTTGTCAGAAAAGATTATCTTGAAGTTAAAATCACGATGACTAAGATCACATCTTTCAGCATTTCAATCAAATCAAAGATTTGGGTTTAAAAATCGACAACTGCCTGGAGTAGGAAATGGCAACCCACTCCAGTACTCTTGCCTGGAAAATCCCATGGACGGAGGAGCCTGGTAGGCTACAGTCCATGGGGTCGCAGAGTCCGACAGGACTGAGCGACTTCACTTTCAGTGTCTTCATAGACACGTGCAACGAGGTAGTAAATAGTTTAAAATAAATGATGCCTTTGCCTTCTCCGAAAATAAATAAATGAGGAAGTCGTTTATTAACAAACAATTTTTTAAAATCCATAACTGGTTTGTAAAGATAGGATTCAGAAGAAAAACCTAAAAGAAGCTCCAGATGATAGATCTTAGTAGAGCACAGTCATGTTTATCACAACTAGTGCTGTGTCTTAATCATAGATATATCTGTTTATTGACAGTCATATGACCGTAACTGTTTTAATTTGAATAAGTTTCATAAAAAACCTGTTTAGATTCACTCACTTTTTTTGACTTTTACGGAAGAGAAATGCTTAAGATATTGGGGCCAAAGCATGATTTTGCTCACTTTTCATGTTGTCTTGTCAAGTAAGGATATTAATTAAAAGCATCTTTCACCTGCTGTCATCATTATTTATTTTAAAAAATGACATTTAACTCACCAAAAGGATATAATCTTGGATTTCTAAAAGATTACATTTTGCTTTGTAAAATCACATGAATTTAATTTTGTTCATGTATTTATCACAGACAGCTGAAACTTCTTTGTGGATTGGCATGAGCCTGCAGCTATGTAGAAACCATTGATTTCAATCATTTTCTTCCAGATTTATTATAGACTGGAAAATGTTTACTTCATCCTTCTACACTTAAAATTAGCTCTTGTTCTTCTTCATTCAGTGACTATTTACTGTGTCTATGACATGCAAGATCTCATGGCAGTCACTGTGGAGAGCCTCAAAATGTGTAAGACCTAGCCCCTGACCTTTAGCTGCTGATGCCTTGGCCACAAGATGTGTCACAGAACCAGGTGGATCATGTGTTCTCTGCACCAAGTGTTTTATATTTATTAAAGTCTAAATGCCAGTAGATTTTCTTTTCTTTTCAGTTCTAGCTTAATTTCTTTCAGGTCTCCAACTTATATGTCTTTACTAATAGGCAGTCAAACAGTTAGCAGTGTGGGTTTTGATAGCTCTAGGAAGCCAGAAATGTAGTGTCGTAAGGAGTGAAGCTAATCAAAGGCCATAAAGGGACCATTACAGGAGAGTGTGAAGACTGCACCATCCTGTGAATGGGAGCCCAGCCACTCATGGACTCTCATCTTCTGTCCATTCTTCCAGCTCCTCACAGAGACCTCTCTTTAGCTCTCTTTGAGCTAAATGGCTGGGGAAGCACCCCTGTTATTTCTGTGCTTTCTGATTCATCTAACCCTCAGAACTCTCTTCTAAGGACATCTGAATTTGATCAAGACCATAACATGATTATGTTCTCACTACAAGTGGACTGTGAACTAAATGTATCAAGTTGGCTGCCGAGATCAATAGCCTTCCCTCTTTTTTTTCTTTTTCTTTTTTTTTTTAAGCCAAGTTTCCTTCAGCAGAGGCCATTAGCAGACATTTTATCTATAACTCCGCACAGAGTCCTCACGCAGCATTTGCTGAACTTGTCTAGTGGGCAAAATTAGCTTCAACCCCTTGCTAATTTGGCTCCAGAATAAACAGCTCTTGTTTCTAAAGCAAACGCTGAGCCATGTTTGAGAGTTTTGAAAGGATCGGCTAAGGGGAAGAGCGCTTAAACAAAACTAGTGATTTCCTCTAACACACACCCAACGGCACCTCTACATTATGTTCAAGTTTTTATTTCTACTACAAAACAGGGCTTCCCTGGTGGCTCAGATGATAAAGAATCTGTCTATAATGCAGTAGCCCCAGGTTCGACTACTGGGTTGGGAAGACCCCCTGGAGAAGGAAATGGCTACCCACTCCAGTATTCTTGCCTAGAGAATTCCATGGACAAAGACAGGGAGTCTGGCGGGCTATAGTCCATGGGGTCGCAAAGAGTCAGACACGACTGAGCGGCTAACACTTTCACAAAACAGATCAACACAGGTAAGTAGAAGCAATAAAATATTATTAGTTCTGTCAAAATTTGACAGGACTTTTTGAAAGCCAGTCTATTTTGATTTAATCCCAACTTTTTTTTTTTCTTTTCTGTGAGCTTGTTTTGTAATACATAAACATTTAAAACACTTTCTTTCCAAAGTGGTCCTCCTCAAGTATCTTTTCTAAATGGTATATCAGGTCCCAATTGGTTAATTGGCAGTGCTAACTCCCAGTTTATATAACATGCAAGCCTAGGTATTATTGAAGCACTGATCGCCTATTTGGGGTTATTTAAAGAAAACACCCTAGAAATGGACTTCTTCTTACATATACTCAGTATGATTTTGAAACACCATTGTCAGGAAATACAACCAATCCCTGAAACTTTTTTCCCCTGGGTTATCAGAGCCCGAGACAATTGATGACATTACATTGGTCGTTCATTTTAGATTCGTGGAGCCCACAAAAATCAATAGTTTTCCATTATCAGGTCCAGCTGGGTCACTAGTCTGTCAATGAGCTGTTACAATTGCTGTACAGGGGTGAGTCTGACCAGTCAATTGCTGCTGACAAGAGGAAAACATGCTGACAGCCACGGGAACAAGTCAGAACACAGATTTGCACTTCAGTTTGCCATCCAAAGAGACTCAGAGCAAGGCCATTTTCAAGACGTAGGGCACACTCCATGGGAGGCCTAGGGGAGGGGCTCCCCGCCTTGGTTTTATAGTACAAGTGCCTAAGGGCCCATCCTTGCTCCAGTCAATATCTCGGGTAGAGACTATCTGTGGTCACTGCCTTTGTTAGTCAGAGGGCACAGACCAGCCAGAATTGTCCCTAGACACTTCTACCCCATATTGTACCCAGAGCAAGAGTGGAAGGAAGGAACTCTACTTTTACCACCACTGACTCAGATGTAACTGTGTGTGTGTGTGTGTGTGCATATGTGCGTGTGTGTGTGCATATGTGCGTGTGTGTGTATGTATATATATATACATACACTGGGGAATATAAAAACCTAAAGAGGAAGTAAATGGCCAAAGGCACCAAATATGAACAAATATGACTAATGACTAAATGTATTGCAAATGAATATTGACTGAAGGACGGAAGATCCCCTGGTGTTGGTATATAGGCTATTCCCTTGTTGTCTCTTTATTTGTAACATCATCTATACTTTGATCTCATCTTGAGATATTTTATTAAACCAAGCGTCTCTCTCATTGGTGTCTCACCTACAGCCACTCTGTTTGATGCAGTGGGCAGCAAGGAGAGCCGAGTTCTAGTGTCGCCCTGCCCATAATAGGAAGTGTTGCGACAGAATGGTCAGCTCTGATAAGTATATGAAGTGCCCCACATTAATGAAATGGAGACATGCTTGCCTTGCCTACTATGTCCCAAGGTTGTCAGGAGAATCCAAAACAAGATCAATTGAGAGTAAGCTCTGCCCAAGTAAGTGACGCTGTGTGTGTGTGTGTAAGCTATCCACACACGTGTTCAGAAGCAACTGAAAGAAGTCCTTCTTTTTCCAGAATAATTCACTTTTGGACTAGATTGAATGCTTTCCTTTTTTAGAAATGAAAGTCTCTCAGTCGTGTCTGACTCTTTGCGACTGCATGGACTGTCCAGACCCCATGGACTGCAGCCTGCCAGGTTCCTCTGTCCATGGAATTCTCCAGACAAGAATACTAGAGTGGGTAGCCATTCCCTTCTCCAGGGGATCTTCCCAACCCAGGAAGCGAACCTGGGTCTCCCTCATTGAAGGTGGATTTTTTACTGTCCAAGCCAACAGGGAAGCCTAAGTTCTTTAGAAGAGCCTATGACTTATCCATCATGTATTCCATCATGAGAGAAAGTCAAAAGTCAGAGGACAGCTCTGAAGGTCTTAATGGGTTTTGTGGCTCTCTAGTTGGTAGAGAAGAGGGTTGAGATGTTAGCAGAATAGACACACACTGTCTGGGTTCCTGCAGGCCGAGAGGCTTCCAAAGCAACATGAAGCTGTGCACCCCACCCTAGTTTTGTTTCAGACATCAAACTTATGAGCTCAAATGATAAATATTTTTAATTTGTTTCAATATTATGATTTTTAATGTTTCACTTTTATTAATATCTTTCAAGTATTCAATTCTAGCCTTTTTAAAAAAATGCCTCCGGTCTTGGGTTTGATTCTTTTGGAAATCAACATTCACTTGTGTTCCATCATCAAACAAAACTGATAATCAACTGTGTTACTGGAAGCCAACCAGCTAGAGTTTTTTTCCTTTCCTTTTTTTATTACACCACCAAAAAAAAAAAAAAAAAAATCATTTTCTTTAAATGAGTAAAAAAAAAGTAGTTTTAACAAGAGCAAATTTGCTCGTAATTAGATGAACCAGTCTTATGTCTTCCAGCACTTGGAAGCATGAAATTCATCAGAACTCTCATAGCATTAATTAAAAAGAATTTATGTTTTTTTAATAAAATGCTTCATGTTTTAGCTCCTTTATTCCTCCACGAAATGTGATTATGTGGGGGCTGAAGGGAATTC
Source organism: Bos indicus (assembly GCF_029378745.1). Lineage (NCBI taxonomy): Eukaryota > Metazoa > Chordata > Mammalia > Artiodactyla > Bovidae > Bos > Bos indicus. Next base: position 52,819,470 of record NC_091762.1, read on the forward strand.
AGGTTAATATGTTGACACACTTAACAATGCAGGGTCAGGTTGCACAATACGCTTCACTGGTTTAGTTCACTACACCCCCTGACAGGGCCTAATCATCCCCTGCCCTAAAGGCAGAGGGAAAGAGAGGATTTTAATTACTGCTCTGTATGCAAGTTTGCCAGCATTAAATTGAGACATAATTAGGCCTCTGAATTTTAATAATTGTCCTAGCTAATTGGGCAGACAAGTACGTTATGCAGCATGGCGTGATTAGATAATTAGTATTTCCAAATGACAAAATTGGGCTCTTGATTACAAATTCTACATGAAGGGGGAAAAAGGTAGCAAGCAGATCTTTACAAGTCTATTAAGGGAGAGTTTAGCGATGTTGGTAATTTAAAGTCTATTAAGAAGCAACATTTCATTTTCAGAGCCTGAGGTCTGGGACAAGGGCCTCTGGCCAGCTATGGCTCCTACTTAAGGCTTCTCTCCAGGGAGCTCTGTTTTCCCTGGGGTCTGTTGCATCTACCCTACCCCTCCACCTCCATCCAAACTTGGCAGTCATCACTGACCTTGGGTAAGGTCTCTTTGGCTAGACACCAGATGGCAGGTAATAAGTCTGAAAAAGAAATCGTGGAATGTGGGGAGTGTAGAACAGAGAAAGGGTAATCTACCCAGGTCTGGTGTATCTATAGTGTCTTTCCTTTGCACAGAGCTGTCATTTCATTCTTCTCCCAGAAGTCACCACTCATTTAATCATCAGCTCCATCACAACCTTTTTGGTGGGAAATCTTAAATCAAAATCTTAAATGTTTGAGGTATTATATTAAAGCACAGTGCCTTGACATGAAGTAAGTGCTTAATAAATATTAGCTCTTAAATTAATTACTTTGGAAGGTATAAGGTGGTTTGTAGAAGAAAGTTCTGGGTCTAGCTCTTTGCTGTGCTGGTACTCAAATGAGGCAAGGGTCCCCAGACCCCTTGCTTTCTGAGAGAAGGATGCAGTGCCCCATTTATGCTCGGGGAGACCCAATGGTAACAGCTGCACCTACAACTCAAATATCTAACCAGACTTCTTTTCTCTCCATTCTTCAGAGGTTGGAATTGCAGACAAGTACCGCCATGCAGAAATCATGGGGGCAGTTAACTTAAAAAAAAATGCAGAGTAAACTCTGCATCCTACCCACCTGTGACTCACTCTCCATGTCACCTTATTGCCCACAGAGGCATACTAGAAACACTTCTAGCTTCTAAATTTTTCTCACAACCATCAGTAGGCTGGGCTCTAGAGCTGTTTTTCAGGCAAGAGAACAATTAACTGGATACAAACCAGACTCCTTAAAAACGATTGATAGGTGGTTAGTGGATGACACTGTGATGAAAGTTAGGGGAAACTTGGAAGTTCTGAATGTATTCATATATTCATATACATCACTGAGGATGACCAGGAGGAAAATAACAATGTCTCCATGGCTTGATCCAGTCAAGACAGCCTACCAGACCGAGTGAGAATTTCTTAAGACTTTCTCAGAACTTAGTGCCATCTCATTTTATGAATGATGGAAGCGTTTTGGCCGAGATTCCGGTTCAGAAAGCAGGGTTCTCTCCGTGGGTAATGTTTGTGTCACCCTGGCATAATCTCTATAGTTTATAACACCTAAATAACAGAGAGAGGAGGGCAACACCCTGAGATTTGAGGAAAAAAAGAGACAAGTATGGAATGAGGACATTTTGCTAGAAATTTAGAAGGAAAGAGTAAGACATCATTTTCCAGGATGGTACTGAAAACAGGGGAAAACGGAGTGTGCGATCCTCATCCTTGAACTGCATCTCACAATAAGAAATCATCCCCTCTTAGGGCTTCGAGTCTCCCTGTTGCTCACAGGGACGCTGTTCCCCGGTCACAGGAGCAGCCAGAACTGGCGCTGAGCTCTCGCCCTCACTGCACTTTCCAGATACCAGGAGGAAACATCATCCTTTGTAGGATGGTGGGAGAGGTAATTGTCAAAAGAACGTGCCTCCCCCCCCCCCCCCCCCGCCCCGCCATCCCTCAATGTTGGGGCTTCTTTCCCGCTCTTTTTGAAGAAACGCATTTATGACTGATCGCTCAACACCTTGTTGGTTCTGATTGCAGGAAACACACCTTATAAATATACGATAACCATCCTGTAATAGTGTGACAATTTACTTCACAGTGCGTTTCGGGCTGCTAATTGATCGTTTCAGTCCAGGGACGATTTGGAATAAATTATAGCCATCAAAAGGATATCACAGCTCATTTTGGTGGAAGGATTTCCACGTCGCCTCGCGTTAGTCAGAGAGCCGATTGCTCCCGGCGGGCAGAGAGGAGGGGAGGGAACCGGCCCGGGAAAGGAGTGGCGGCGTTGGGTAGGGGGAGCGGGACAGGGCGGGGCCTAAGAGCCCGATGGGCGGGCCCGGCGGGGCGGGGCGGGGCGATGGGCGGGGCCGACGGCGGCGCGCAAGCGGCGGCTGCAGGTCCGCTGCTGGACGGTAGAGGCCTCCCTTCCGAGGCGGCGGCGCGGATGCTACCTGCTGGCGCTGGGCACCCCGGCGCGAGCCCTCGCGTCTTTCCCGGTGAGGTCCCTACGCTGCGAGGCCCAGCCAGGCCCAGTGTGAGTATTCCCCACGCGCTCCCCTCCCGCAGGCGGAGCGCCCGTTTATCTGAAGTGAAAATCTCCGTCGGGCAGAGGGGCCGGGGTGCTCGCGTGACGGCATCTCACCTCCTGCTGGGGGCTTCCTGTCGGCGGGGTTCACCGCGGGAGCGGACGCGGTAACGTGGACCGCCACTCTCTGGACTCACGGAAAGGGAGTAGCGAGGCGGGGAGGCGCCGCGGCGCCGTCGGGGGCTTTGTAGTTGGGGCCCATGGCTTCTGTAGCTCTGGTTCTCACGCCGCAGTTGGGGAGGGACGCGTGCGGAGCGTCTCGGCCGCGGAGGGAGCCTCGCCCACCAGCACCCGCAGAAGAGGGCGAGGAGGGGACTGGCGGGTCGGCGCCGGGAGGTGCTGCCGAGGTCGCGAGAGCGGCGGGTCACGCGCCGTGGAAGGCGGCGAGAGCGCGGCTTGAAACTCTGCCCCGGACGCGGAGGCCACGCCGAGCCGACCGACCCTGGACCCCACTCCGTCGGATCAGCTTCTCCAGCCCGCCCCGCAGGCCGCTGCGCCCTCGTTTCCATTTCATTTCTCGCAAAGAGTGTGCCGTCGCGTGGTGGTCATGGAGAAGGGAACTCCTATTCCTACATAGGGTTCGGCTTTGAAAAAAGAGTATTTTCCTATTTCTGTCGCAGGCACTTGCCAGTCTGGCCTTCCCCTCCCCCGCCCACGAGACCTCCGGGCAACTTTCATTTTCTTCCTAAATTAGTCCATAAGGAAGATTGTGGCCCTTTGCTCACTTGTAGCAGACTCCACCCACTACCCCCCACCCCCGAATTCGTGCGCTCCAAGTCTCTTCGTTTTTTAGTCTTCTGTCACGCTAATAAATTTTGTCAATCTAGGGCACGGATGGGTCCATGCAGGCGATTTTGACAGCAGTCATCATACCAAGCTATTATGAAGTGTGATGTCAGTTTGGAGGACGGATAATATATGTCAGTTCTTGACACGCTTATCTTACAAGGAAACATCTGAGACCATCAGTAAGAGGCATTTTAATTCACACACCAAAAATATTTTGTGTTTGGTTGACATCTTTCAAAATGCTGAAAGTAGCATTTATCATTTTGTAGGTATTTATCAATGTACTCACAAAAGCCCCCATAGGAAGGAGGAGGGTTTTGTCTTGGTCCTGTTCTATCACATAAACCAAGGAACAGAGATGTTATGTGTCCTACCCAATAAATAGTCCTTATAAGCCAGTGATACAGCTGTATTTATAAGACCAAGCCGTGTATTTATTCTTATACCAAGACCATGTATTTATTCTTCTAAAACTGGAATAATGGAAAAGGGAAGAAACTGGTTATGTTTATATCTCTGTTGTGAAAGATAATTGTCTGCTAGCTTAAATGAGAAACCTTACGCTTTTAGCACAAGTGCTGTGTGAAATGATCCATTTATCTCAGGTATGGAAGTCAGGTAAATTTTCTGTAAAACCCAGTCTTAATTATTACTTCAAAAGTATGGCTTGGGTCCTAATGAATGAATTCTGAAATCTAAAATGATCCAAATCTAAGCAGATGCTTTAGGCTTGATATTATGTAATAGTCAGCAACTTTATTTGCATGGACCAAATCCCATGGGAGTTAGTTTTATAATGCACTCTGCCTGTGTTCACCCAAGATACAGTTTTCTTTTCAATTCATTAATTCAGTAACTATTCATTATACCTATAATCTGTCAGCTTCACTTTGCCATTGAACATGATACCTATAGGCATTTAATGCATAATTGTTGAACTGTAACTGAAATGTGGAAAATATGTATGTCTTCTTCAGGCTCAAGGAATATTGCTATAAAAGAGTTAAAAACCTGTGGCCTTTCATTCATATGAAAAATTGTATTGAGTACTCTCAAGTAGTAAATTAAAAGAAGAAAAATTAGAAATCAGAAAGTTTTCTCCAGTCTGTGCCCTATTCACAATGCCATATTTTTTTTTCTCCTTAAGATTTTCAAAACAAAGTTTAAAGGACCTGCATGATTGAATGGGTTTATGATGTTCTTTTAATAATTTTAGAATATGTAACTTTCCTTAAAAAGGCTTAATTTTTATGACAATATGCTGAACTAGCTCATGCTATGTGAGTGAAGCACTCTGTTTTTAGTTAAAATCAAAACTGCATATCCTATTGCCCTCTAACCTGAAGTAAAAATTACCTGCAATTAAGCAAAGAAACACATGCCAAGTGTTTACACCTGTTTAAAGTTCATTTTCATTGGCTTGATAAAAATGGAAAAATATATCCAATATGTTCATCTCAATTATTTGTAGTTTCATCCCAAACAATATGAGATCCTTGAATATCAAAGATATTTTTGTGTGACATTTGTAAGATGCACCTAAAGAGTGTAAAATTTTGTTAAGTGCAATAATGAAAAATGTTAAGGATAATTTTATCCTTAACGCTAATATTGTGCTGTAGGGATGAAATTGAGTAAAAGATAATGACTGTAAACTAATTCAGTCCACTGTATCAGAACTTACACATACATTTTAGTGTCCTTATCCAACTAGTCATCTTGGAAGTCTGTCACTTACTGAAATGATGCTTCCATTGTTGCCACTGTTGCCACTTCATTTTGAAGCTCTTCATTTGGGCACTCTTCAGCACCCACAGCACATCTTGTTAAAAGTTTTGAAAGTGGGAAATCATAGTCCTTTAAAGCCTTTCTGTGCCCTGAAGAGTTGGGTGATCAAGTCAGTGAATATAATTGGAGGTCAAAACAATTGGAAAGACTATTAGATGTCTTTCTTGAGTAGTTTTTAAACTAGTTCTAAAGTTATTATATAAACGTAGTTTGAACATTGGTAGCACCACTGGAATAAAAGTAGCTGCCAAGGGAAAGCTCTGAGAAAACTGTCCATTTGGAGCTTACAGCATCTCTTTGATTATCAATGACTTATTAATCTAACAATCATATACATCTCTAGTACAATGGAATGTAGTATGAGTGGTAGTAACGTTAGGCACTCAGTCATGTCTGACTTTGCAGTCCCACAGACTGTAGCCTACCAGGTTTCTCTGTCCACGGGATCCTCCAGACAAGAATACTGAAGTGGTTTGCCATTCCCTTCTCCAGAGGATCTTCCCAACCCAAGAAGCGAACCCAGCTCTCCTGCATTGCAGGCAGATTCTTGACCATCTGAGCTACAGGGAAATCCATTGGAATGCAGTATAGAGACACCTTATTTCAGAAAGCTTTATTGTTAAGAATTTCATCTAGATTTTGTAAGAGTTCAATTTTGCTGATATGATTATAGAAGCTGTTAAATTCTGGAATATGGGATTCAGTAGGAAAAATCCAAGATGGGCTAAAATCAGAATTACCCTATATACTTCTCTGGGCTTCCCAGGTGATGCTAGTGGTAAAGAACCTGCCTGCCAGTGCAGATGTAAGAGACATGGGTTTGATCCCTGGGTTGGGAAAATCCCCTGGAGTAGGAAATAGCAACCCACTCCAGTATTCCTGCCTGGAGGATCCCATGGATAGAGGAACCTGGGAGACTATAGTCCATAGAGTTGCACAGAGTCAGACACGACTGAAGCAACTTAGCATTACACACATGCATATACTTCTCTAGATTAGGCGCCCCACATTCCTTGAAATATAGGAATCACACTCAGTTAAGAAATCAAACTTAACTTGTATTCTATTTAGTGAGCAAGGCATTTACCACAATAAAAAAAAAAAAAAAAAAACCTCAGTGACCCTTCAACTGTAGTTGAAGTCTAACTTGTAGGTTGAAACATTTGTCATTTTTAAGTAGATGGTTGTGAATAGAGACCCAAAGTATGTATACACACGCACACATATATAGTGGAACCACTATATATACACACAGTATACACACAGTGGAATCACTATATATACACACAGTATACACACAGTGGAACCACTATATATACACACAGTGTTTACACACAGTGGAACCACTATATATACACACAGTGTACACACAGTGGAACCACTATATATACACACAGTGTTTACACACAGTGGAACCACTATATATACACACAGTGTACACACAGTGGAACCACTATATATACACACAGTGTTTACACACAGTGGAACCGCTATATATACACACAGTGTTTACACACAGTGGAACCACTATATATACACACAGTGTTTACACACAGTGGAACCACTATATATACACACAGTGTTTACACACTGGAACCACTATATATACACACAGTGTTTACACACAGTGGAACCACTATATATACTATACACACAGTGGAACCACTATATATACACACAGTGTTTACACACAGTGGAACCACTATATATACACACAGTGTACACACAGTGGAACCACTATATATACACACAGTGTTTACACACAGTGGAACCACTATATATACACACAGTGGAACCACTATATATACACACAGTGTTTACACACAGTGGAACCACTATATATACACACAGTGTACACACAGTGGAACCACTATATATACACACAGTGTTTACACACAGTGGAACCGCTATATATACACACAGTGTTTACACACAGTGGAACCACTATATATACACACAGTGTTTACACACAGTGGAACCACTATATATACACACAGTGTTTACACACTGGAACCACTATATATACACACAGTGTTTACACACAGTGGAACCACTGTATATACACACAGTGTACACACAGTGGAACCACTATATATACACACAGTGTTTACACACAGTGGAACCACTATATATACACACAGTGTACACACAGTGGAACCACTATATATACACACAGTGTTTACACACAGTGGAACCACTATATATACACACAGTGGAACCACTATATATACACACAGTGTTTACACACAGTGGAACCACTATATATACACACAGTGTACACACAGTGGAACCACTATATATACACACAGTGTTTACACACAGTGGAACCACTGTATATACACACAGTGTACACACAGTGGAACCACTATATATACACACAGTGTACACACAGTGGAACCACTATATATACACACAGTGTTTACACACAGTGGAACCTCTATATATACACACAGTGTTTACACACTGGAACCACTATATATACACACAGTGTTTACACACAGTGGAACCACTATATATACACACAGTGTACACACAGTGGAACCACTATATATACTATACACACAGTGGAACCACTATATATACACACAGTGTTTACACACAGTGGAACCACTATATATACACAGTCTACACACAGTGGAACCACTATATGTACACACAGTATACACACAGTGGAACCACTATATATACACACAGTGTACACACAGTGGAATCACTATATATACACACAGTGTTTACACACAGTGGAACCGCTATATATACACACAGTGTTTACACACAGTGGAACCGCTATATATACACACAGTGTACACACAGTGGAACCACTATATATACACACAGTGTTTACACACAGTGGAACCACTGTATATACACACAGTGTACACACAGTGGAACCACTATATATACACACAGTGTACACACAGTGGAACCACTATATATACACACAGTGTTTACACACAGTGGAACCTCTATATATACACACAGTGTTTACACACTGGAACCACTATATATACACACAGTGTTTACACACAGTGGAACCACTATATATACACACAGTGTACACACAGTGGAACCACTATATATACTATACACACAGTGGAACCACTATATATACACACAGTGTTTACACACAGTGGAACCACTATATATACACAGTCTACACACAGTGGAACCACTATATGTACACACAGTATACACACAGTGGAACCACTATATGTACACACAGTATACACACAGTGGAACCACTGTGTGCTGCTGTAAGCTAACAATATGCTATGTGCTGTGCAAAATACAGAATCATGAAACTCCTTACTCTAAATTTAAATTCTTACAATAGTCAAGACCAGAATATGGTGATGCGGTAGAAGGACACTCAAGGAAAAGAGAGGGGGAGATGGGAAGAGATGGGTCATGGGGCTTTTGAATCATAATTAGTTGAATTCACTTAAGAGACGTGCTTTCCAAAAACCACTGGCAAATAATTTAAAATCTGAGGAAATAATTCAAATTCAACACCAGCTGAGACTGTATGGAGAACCAAGAAAAGCAGAAAGAATGTAATTAGGTGAGTAGGAATTTTTCTAAGAATTCAGATCTAATATCTTTAGTATTAGATAGAGGGCCACAGGATCATTAGTGATTAGCAGGGATCCAGACTGTAATGATCAGGAGAGATCAAGACCAGAGGACAAAGATGAGAGAGTCCTCCTGCTTAAACTGAATGTTGCAAATGCTGATGCAACTTACAGAGAGAAGGTCAACCAGCAGACAAAGAAATAGGGCAACAGTGCCAGATCGTCAAATGTGTTCCCCTTTTTCACCCCAGAGTTGATGGGCTATGGGGATTAACTAAGCTTGAGCGGAGACAAAAAAGAATATCCTTATTTCAACCATTTATAAGATCTGGAACTTTGAGTTTTGTCTGCTTTGATGAGTTTGATTATTGCTTAGAAATTAGGGAAGGGGACCTGCTGGGCTCTGGATATCAGAGATATACCCAACTAAAAGGTCAGTAAACAAGGTGGAGAGATCCAGTTCTGGATTTTTTCTGGGGAAAAGACTTGTCTACTAGCAGACAAAATGGCTTCCTAAACTTTATATTACAAGTATCAAGAAGTGTCAGGTACCCAGCAAATCCTCAGAATATTCTATAGATTTAAAGAACCATCCAGATATTTCTTAATTTGACTCTAAATATTAAATTTTGTATATAGTATTTATAGTTTCAGGATTGGGGTGGAGGACTCTCTGTATGGCCAGGTGGTTATTTTTTAAAAAGTCTGGTTAGTATAGCTTGAAGCCCATTTCTTTCAGATAGAGAGGTTACTGGTTTTCGAGTTGTTGAATTCACGTGGATCAAGAATATAGAAACAACAGGAAATCGCCCTGAGAATTGGGAAATACCATATTGTAGAAAGTATCCTGGACTAGGAATAGGGACTAGGTTTATCATGTACCAGTTGTGTTACTTGAGGCAAATTTTCATTTTCTCATAGGCAAAATGTATATAGTACATTTATTTCAAGGGTGGTTTTGAGCCTTATCTGAGATGAAATAAATGGAAGGTCTGGGGTTACTAAATGCTGTGGGTATGCAAGCTTTTGTGTGCCACAACATGGGTTTTGTAGGTCAAGGTAAGGGTTGTAGCTGTTGAGCTGTCCAGATATTTAAAACCAAAATGTAAGTGAAGATGGAAACCTATCTTTGGGAATTTAGGGGAACAGACTAGTTTTCACATGAATACTAGAGAACAGTGAATCATAGTCATTACTCCCCCTTTTCTAAAATTTATAGGAAGTACCCTGTTGCCTTTGTAAGACGTTTGTGTTTGTTTGTTTTGTTGGACCTGTTGGAAATAAAGAAACCTGTGAGCTTGCTTGATGCTGTCAAGGCCACATCTTCAGCACTGGCAGCGAAGCCGTAGTCTCCACGTGGGGAGAAGTAGCCAAGCATCTAGGCCGTGATTCTTGTACTCTCAGAAGTTCTTTTCTTAGAGAGTTTATGAATCCCTGTTGCCACCTACATGTCTTAGAAGAAAGCAAGCAAGAAACTAGATGGAGTGCCACGTATTGGTCAGCCCTGAATATTTTTTGTAATTGTTATTCTTCCACAGCAGCAGGCCATTAGAAAAGTTCTGTCTTTGATTTTCTCCTGTGTCTTTAAAAGGTAGAAGCTTGCTTGGGACAGGGTAGTCTGCCTCATGGGATTGCAAAGAACTGGACGTGACTGAGCACACATACACATCTCAGCGAAACACCAATACAGATACACACAGTGGTGTCACTGGCTCCCACCAACCGGGGGTGGGGAGGGAGGATGGTTCCTAGAGAGAAGGGGAGAATAGAAGGGGTGGCTTGGGGTGGATACACTCATTCTTTCTTCTGTTGAGTTTCAGAGTCTACCCCACTAAAGAGGCAAACAGTGCCCTTACCTTAAGACATAGTTAGAGGGTATTTTCTGGAGGTTTATTGAGTATCCTCCACACATCGACACTTCATTAATTCACGTTGTGTGAAACAAAATGTGTTTGAGCCACTACAATGTACTGGTTAAGGAAAAGGAACCTTTGACTCAGATGGCTGTGTTTGAATATCAGATCTGCTACTTCTTGCTTAGTGGCTTGGGCAAGTTTCTTAATCTCTCTGAGCCCTGAGCGCCAGTTTATGTGCAAAAGGATAATAATAACAGTGTCTACTTTTTAGGATTATTGTGCATGAAGGTGCTCAACAAATGGAAGCTATATCATTAGGCTCTGGAGAGTGAGGAAGATAAAGAAATATAAGGCAAATTCCCCTCTTCAGGGAGCTTACAGTATGGTTGGAAGGGACTGCGAAAATGAAAACTGACGTTAACAGTACAGGGCAGAGAATAGGAGTGCCGAGTAAAAGCTGCAGATAATGACGGGTTCAGCAGGCTGCCGAGGACTAGGATGATAGTGAAAGATTTCAAGACAGAGGTGGAAATTTCTCTCTGGGATTTGTAGGCTGGGTGGGATTCAGATATGTATACTGGAGTTGAGAAGGCGTCCCAGATGGCAAGGAGAACACACGGTACTGCGGGAGTGAGAGTATGTCACGTGGAAAGTAAACCAGTTTCTAAGCCAGACAGAAAAGCATAAGAATCCTGTCTCTGCTGAGATCTTAGTTGGACAAGTACCTTAATTTCTTTAGTCTCAGTTTCTCCAGTCCTAAAATGGGTATAATCATACCTCATTAAATTGAAGGGAACTGAGATAATGTTTGTAAGGCCTAACATGTGCTTGCCACCTCACAAGTATTCAGTAAAATGAAGATAATTCATGTGTTTTCAGGGAACAACAGGAGATCTGTCTTCCTGAAGAGCTGTCTTGCTGGTGTAGGCTAGTAGTGGAAAACAAGTCAGAAAAGGCCAGTTAGTGCCTATGGGCAGAGTGGAGGGGAGGCTTAAAGGCCGATTGAAGGAGCTGGGTGGGGTTGTTATATACTGTCAGCGCTCTTGAGGCTTTTGAGTGCAGTGCGGGTTTAGGAGAAATTAATCTCAAGGCACTCTGAAGGCTGTTTTGGGGGAAGGAAGAAATTCACACATGTGTAAAGTAGTAAGGGTCTAGATTAGGATAGTGGTAAGGTTATTAGTGGCTTCCCTGATGGCTCAGTGGTAAAGAATTCGCCTACCAATGTAGGAGACTCAGGTTCAGTCTCTGGGTGGGAAAGATCCCCCTCGAGAAGGAAATGGCAACCCACTCCAGTATTCCTGCCTGAGAAACCCCATGGACAGAGGAGCCTGGCAGGCTACAGTCCATAGGGTCACAAAAGAGTCGGACATGACTTAGTGACTAAACAATAACAAAAGTTATTAGACCAGGTTGATGTGATCTCTTTAAAGTTTCTTTTGTAAAAGGAGATTAGAGTTCAGCAGTTTTCCAGAATAAAATCAGTATAGGTCCACAGCTTTGGAAAATACAACTCAATCAATATCCAGAGACTGTAGAAGGTGAGAAGTAACTTTAATGCTAAATAAATGCTAGAACTTGCTTCAGCTTATGAAATAGTCCTTTTTAAAGAAACTGTCCTTTTCCTGTTAATGCACATTAAGTGTGTGCCTATCACTGGTTTTCAGGAAAACACGGTATAGATCATGTATAATTGTTTGGAGTTTGAGGTTAGGGTTGAGTACCAAGTAGCATTGGGTTAAATGGGGAGGAGGCTGCAGCAAAATGGTAATTTGATGACTTTATTTGGTGACAGTGTGACTTGGATGAGAAAATACTGTCTTCTCCCTGGGGTTTAGAAGTGATTTAATTAAAAACACAAACCTAGGAAATGGTTTTGGATACTAGGGAATTCATTTATGTTGTCTCTCTCACCACTCTTTTCTGTCCCTGGTAGTTTTGTAATGGGAGAATATATGGTGGATAATTGTATTTCTAAAGGAAGTCACAATGATTATATGGAGCCCATTTTTAAAATGTGAGGAAATTGAAACTGTTCAGTGGTAGACCTTAAACATTTTATGTAAGAAAGGCTGACTGGCCTCTGCTGGTTTCCAGAATTTTGCTGTAAGGGCAACCTGCTGCTTATAACTCTGGGGTATCTGGGGTGTCACAACAGTTAGCTGTGACTGTGCACTGCTTCCGTCAGGGAAGGTGCTCATGTAAGGGAGTGTGTGCAGTGGTTGGTAGGGAAAGGCAGGCCTTGTGAGGTTAGAGGCAGAGCAACCTGTCCTGGTGTTCTGAACAGAGGCATGGAGTGTATTTCATTTCTCATCTCCTGAGTTTACTGAAATCTGCTGTGATAGCAGGGGGTAGAGAGAAAGCATGATGCTGTAAGGTTATTAAGATGCCAACATGCAGATTATATCTGGCTCTTGACACTCCTTTTCACTCCATCCTGGAAACAGAAGGCTATATAAGAAACCTATTCCAAGAGAAGGAAGGGGAGAAAGCAAAAGACATCTTCCTACTTTTTAATGAAAGAGTTTTTGAGTATATATTAATTTTGGATTTCTGGTGTCCGTTTTACCCTAAATAGACCATCCAAAGAAGCTCCTGGCTGAAACTCTGGCTAGGGGCTTCAGATCAGGGGCAGGTGGCCTTGGGCAGGGAGTCTTCAGGGTGTTCCTGGCATTAATTTTGCTGAAAAGAGCCTCACAAGAGACCCAGTCTCCCCTCCTGCATGAGTGGCAGGCATTGGGCCTTGGAGAGGGCCTCCATGCAAATTTCAGTCTTGCCCCCTCCTCCAACCCCTCTGTCTTCTGTTCCTGCAGTGGGACCTCTCTTTCTCCCTCTTCCCTCTTTTTTCAATTAAATGAATTAATTACCAGGCATTTAACTTTTTGCCAGACTCTTTCATTATGCCTGGAGTTGTTGCTGAGCGGCAAAGGAAGTAATAACATTCGCAGTGAGGGGCAAATCCTGTTAATGAACAAATTAAAGTTCAAACAGTGATTCAAGTTCACAACCTCTCTGTGGCTCTTCTCTTTAATAAGAGTTATACATGTTACTTTCCTCGCTCTTTTCTCCCTTTTATTACTTTTTAAGCTTTTCATCAACACTGCTGGGGCATATTTGAGGCTCCCAACCTTTCAGCCCTGACAAGGACTCGAGCAGTTATAATCCCATCTTAATTTGGCAACTTTTGTAAAACACATAAAGGGCCCAGGGTCACCTTTGGTTGGCAGAGCCCTGCATGACCCTCTAGCTTTCACCCCCGCCAGGGCTTCGTGGGCCACTTCTCTGGATCTGGTTTTCTTTCCTCTCTTGCATTTAGAGTCTGACTCAACTTCCCACCCCGAGGCACAGCCTGCAGGTACGGCCAGTGAGTATCCCCAGCCCTTGCCACTCTCGGTTCCCTCTGTAGTCAGCCTCTCCACGTGACAGGACAAAGGGGAGGTGGTGAGGAGGGGGAGGAGCCTCTGGATGAAAAGCTGAGAACCTCTACAGAGAAAGGAGTTTGGGGTAGGAAGGATGCCTGACCCCCTCCCCACCACCACTGTTACCAAATGCTGCTTGCCTGGCTGAAGGGACCTTGCCTGAAATGGTGCAGGAAGGCCCCAGGCCCCTTGCCCTTTGATGGACTGGCCAGGGCCTGACAGGAAGGGGGAAGGAGCTGGGGAGGCATACTTCTTCCCGCTCTGTTTTTCCAAAATGTGAATTTCGTGGGGGTCTTCTCCACAACCATGCTTGGCTTCTCACCACCATCCCCTGAGCATAGCTTGATATAATCACCATGACAACTGCAATCTAGGAGCATACACATAATAGAGATGAAATAGACAAAAGATTAGCATGCCATGAAAAGTACAATAAGTTTCTTATTTAGCATTTAGATAACTATCTTTCCTTCGGAGCAAGCTTCAAAGTTGAAGCCATTTTAGACCAAGAGGATTAATTCTTTCTCCCACATGCTTCATTGAATCTCTCATTACCAAACTTTGTCTGTATTGATGTAAGATTTGATTGAAGATTAGAGCATTTAGCAAATCTTGCTTTTCTGCATGTATCAGGTCCTTTCAAGCAGGGATCGCAGTGCCCAGTGGTCAATACCCTTACTTTTATCCAGTGTCTGCTTCATTTAAACTTAATCAACTCCATCAATGAACTGGAACAGGGAAACGTCCCTGCGGTAAGAATGTTGTGCTTTTGTGGGATAATTCTTTGCTCTTTCCCAATCCGTTGGCGTTAAATCTAAAATTGCACTATGATGAACTTTTTTTTTTTAATCAATATGATAATGACAATTGGGCCTGAATGCTCTGGTAGGACTTAGAGTAGACCAGGATCTGGCCTCCATTACTAAAACAACTTCTGGTCCTGCTATAGTCTTCCACCTTTTGTGTGGCTTTAATACCTTTTCTTCCCTGACATTGAATATTGCTCAAGCTGGAAAATGATGCATCTTTGTAGAGAAGGCTCATATGTCACAGCCAGAAAGTGAAGCAGACCGATTGGTTGTGTGAATTATCTGACTTGCTGCAGTGAATTATTTGCACTGTTTCCCTACCTAGTCAACAAGTTCCTGAGGTATAGTAGAGATCAATCAAAACTGACAGCCCGCGTGTGAAGGCTTTACTGTGTAAATCTGGCGCACTCATCCTGGCCATGCCAGCCCTGGCATCTGTATATCATTTTTATACTGCTACCAGTAGAGCAATTTCAAAAGTATTTGCAAGGAAAATGCGTGTCCCCATCTGTTCCTGGAAGCATAAATGTGCCACCTTCAGAGGGTTTTCACGGGTAATCATATCTTTAATGATCAACAGACTAGTGATATATACTTTTCCATAAAATGGGGTTTTCTTCACTTTATTGTGATTGGCTAGAATAAATAGCTTTTCCATATGTTAGAGAGATAAAATATAAGATTAGCAGAGGTCGTTTGTTGGATAGTAAACAAAAGAAACAATTCATTCCAAATAATCTTTGAAAAGAAGCAATGACAAAGTTAAGTTGCAATAACAGAGCATCTGGGGCCCCACATCAGAAAACAGACCTTGTTCCTCCTTGGAAAAGGAGCCGTTTAAGAGCAGAAACTCAGAGTCTTCTAGAGGACTCTGGTGGCTTATTCTCAGAGGTAGGGAGGGAAGGATCAGGGTAAGGAGGAGAGGCTAGACTAATACTTACT
Organism: Bos indicus; assembly: GCF_029378745.1. Lineage (NCBI taxonomy): Eukaryota > Metazoa > Chordata > Mammalia > Artiodactyla > Bovidae > Bos > Bos indicus. Next base: position 52,835,305 of record NC_091762.1, read on the forward strand.
TGTTTATTTCTGTTTTAAGGTTGTATCTCCTTTCCCTTACCTGCTATTTGCCTGCCCTCACTGAAGCAAGCGCCCTGGGTAAGTTGGTGGGTGATGTGTTTAGAAAGCAGGAAAGTGCCACCCTGCTGAATTTCTCTTCAGGCCTACAGGGGATGAGGATTGTTTGTGCACTTGAACAGCTGACTTCCTCCTTGGGAGATTCTCTTCTCCCACAGAAAAGGGTGACCTCGGAAGGTGGGCAGATTGCTGGCCTTTGAAATTCCAAAGCCATGCAGAAGACACCTCAAGATTGCCAAAATCGCCAGAAATGCTCCTCCCCTGCCTCCCCTGCCCCCAAGGGTTCTTAGTAATCAATCCCACCTGTATAGGTTACAGTCTGAAGATACAATCAGGCCCTAACCACTATCTCGCCTACTCACATACATACATACAGAGCCCAGGAGCACTGCCCCAGCCCCAACCTTTTTTTTTTTGTTTTTTTTCCAGATGAAGATACTCCTAGTCTTTGGCAAAATTTGGAAGCATTTCCTCCAGCTCTCTGTCCAGAAGTTGCAACTTGCCTGCTCAGGAATCTAATTCTTGTTTCCAGAATGCAGAGAGAACCTCCTATTTTGTGAAAGACTGATGTTAGTTGCAGGATACCTGAATCTAAACGATGTCTATGTCTTCAGCCTTTTAGCTCTCTAGAAAATAGGTGTAGAGCTATTGAGACCTGTTTTCTACAAGTCAAGTATTGAGAATGAGAAATTGAGGTGGAGGGGATGTTCTCTCTATACATTGAGACCAGGACCAGTTAGCACATTAATCTTAAACTGGTTCTTTATACTCTTTACAGCTATGTATTGTTACTGACCCTTTCGCTCTGGGAATAATGGGAGAAAAGCTCTGTCTTTTCTGTATATCTTACCCCTTATCTCATGTTCCATAGAAATTTTTGCTCTCTGCAAATGCCTGCTTCTCCGACTCCAGCAGTAGTGTGTGGGTATTAGTTTCAAAGTGGGAAATGTTGTTTTCAGACTCATCCCAAGGAGAAAGTCTCTCTTAGCATCTTAAATCCAACCCATGTTAATTTCCTCATCCCAGTGAGGTTTGGGAACAAATGACAGGACAATAGAAAAACAGCTTACCCCAAACCTATGGCCAAAGAAAAATGGAAAATCCACTGTCAAAAGGTTTTCTTCTCAAGTTTCTCCTTAAGTTTAGAAACAGAGTCTTACAGGCTGTGTTGCATGTAGACAGTCATAGGCTATATAAAAGATCTACAGATTGATCACACTTTGCCTGCTCTGAAATCACATTTACTATAGTATTGTGATTAAGATTAAAAGGAAAGTTACATGTGTGGTTTCCACATTGCATGTGATACACTGCAGATCCTCTGTGAATTTGCTTGCCACAAGGAAATCTTGGCGCGAATAGTATATGAGGCATATTTTACACTCAAGTTTAGAAAATTGTACTTCCTGATTTCTGGGAGTTTGAAACTCATTTTGCATTGAATTTCTAGGTTTTCATAAAATGAAGTAATAAACCTCACCAACTGATTTTCTGTGGGAGAAATAAATGTGATGTTTGCTCCTTCTCTTGTCCAGGAGGACAGAGCTGTCACTACTACAGTTGGGCTATTTTCCACTCCATGCTTGTGTACTCAGGAGTCCTGTCTAACCCATAAGACTCTGCCAGGAACACTGCCATCCACCCCAGAGTAGAAGACATCTGCAGGGGCTCATGTTGGTTGAGGCTCTGAGTCATAGAACTGCAGGCATCTAGAGTTTTCCTAAACCTGGATTGGAGAGCCATTTGCAGCATATAGTCCTGTGCTGCTTCAAAGCCACAGACCTTGTACACATGCACATTTGTAGCAGAGGTGGAAGTCTTGGCAACTATTGAACAAAGATTTTAAAATTTAAAAACAAACATACTGTGTTCGTGTTCAGTGTGAAAATTACCCACACTCACAATGCTGTCTCTTTCCTGCCACAGTCTCACTGCCACCAGGCAGCCTCCTCAGTCTGGTGTTTCACAGAAAATATACTTAATTACAGATGAGCTACTGGGTGCCTGTATGTAACAATCTTTTTTGTTAATCAGTTTTATGAAAACAAAAAAGCTCTCCCACCTTAGAAGAAAATATTGAACCTGAAACTTCCAGATTCTGCCTCATGATTATAAAAATGCTCAAGTTTATAATAGTAATTGTTTTTTAGATGCACCTTAACAAGGCAGAGATGGGCAGGCAGTATGGTATTTTGGAAAGAAATTCAGTTTTTTAGAATAAGTCATTTTTAAATGACTTAAGACAAATGAACTTTCAAAGTTTTGATTAACAATCCTTAAGTTTAAATTACCAATAAAATACCACCTGAATCTTAAAAATGCCAAGGTATGTAAAGTTATGAGAAAATGAAATTTGGGGAGGAAACTGAAGTTTTTTTTTCTCCTTCACTGTAAACAGCATTGTGGTAATACTTTTATTGGGGATTTTCATCTTCTTCAGAAGGAAATAGCAGGAAAACAGCTTGTATAGTTAATAACCTCAGTCTAAAGACTGTTATTTCCAGGCAGAATTTTTAGTTACCCTGGTCTGTGACCACTGTTAAGGGATGTGTTTTCTTTTGGGGTAAGAACAACTAGGTTAAGATCTGAAGAAGACGCTGACTTTTCCCTATGGGGGAAGGGCGGGGAGAAAGGAAGCAAAAATAGTTTTACTGGGCAGCCAAAGGACTGCTTCAGGCACCCAAAGAGGAAGGGAAATTTGGATTTCTAGGCAATCTTCTGTCAGTCTGTCTGATACCAGTCTTGGAGCACGTCACCCTGGGAGCGGGTTGCGCGTGGTGCCTCTCTGATCCCGGTCTCTGCTGCCTCGGCTCAGTCGACTTTCGCCCAAAGACTTAAGGTACAGTCTTCCTGGGTTCCCTTCCCCCACTCAAACAGACGCCAAGGGACGCGACAGCTGTTCCAAGAAGCCCTCTGGTCACCCGGGAGAAGGACGATGCCGGTGCTCCGGGCGTTCAGGAACCGGGTTTAGGCGCCTTCAATCCGCCGCGCCGTTGGACCAAGGGGCAGGTCAGCCGGAGAGTTCTCGGCCTTGGCCCCCGGGCACGTGACCCGGCAGCGGCTGCGCGCCGCCAGTGGCTGACGCCAGACCTGCCGCCCGGAGGCGCGACTCTGCCGCGCCTCGGCCCGACGCCTCCCGGCGAGCCTGGCGCGACGGCCAGACCCCGGGACACCTGTCCAGGCGCGGTCGGATCGCCTCCCTGCACGGGAGGTGGGCTTGAGAGCGCAGGCGGGTCGCCAGCGACCACTAGCCGCTGGTTAACCTCGAGGCAGACGCGCGGGAAGTGGGTCAAATGCGGCCTGTGCCCCACTTGCCCGCCACCGGCCCCTTCTCTGTCCCGG